>NW_019942514.1:5138183-5165076 GCF_002910315.2 Salvelinus sp. IW2-2015 | reverse complement strand
TCTTCTCTCTCTCTCTCGCTCTCTCTCTCTCTCTCTCTCTCTTCTCTCTCTCTCTCTCTCTCTCCTCTCTCTCCTCTCCTCTCTCTCTCTCTCTCTCTCTCTCTCTCTCTCTCTCTCTCTCTCTCTCTCTCTCTCTCTCGCTCTCTCTCTCTCTCTCTCTCTCTCTCTCTCTCTCTCTCTCTCCTCTCTCTCCTCTCTCTCTTCTCTCTCCTCTCCTCTCTCCATCTCCTCTCTCGCTCTCTCTCTCTCTCTCTCTCTTCTCCAATTCAAATTCAATTCCATTTCACATTCAAGGGACTTTATTGGCATGGGAAACATGTGTTAACATTGCCAAAGCAAGCTGAGTAATATTATACAAAGTGAATAAAAATTACCAAATTAACATAAACATTACACATACAGACCAGTTTCAAAACAATAAAGACATTACAAATTACGATTATATATATACAGTGTTGTAACAAGTACAAATAGTTAAAGCACACAAGTTAAAATAAATAAGCATAATATGGTCTGTATTTGCACATGGTGTTTGTCTGTCGACTGGGTGCCCTTCTTCTTGTGGCAACAGGTCACAAATCTTGCTGCTGTGATGGCACAACTGTTGTGAATTTCTCTCCAGTAGATATGGGATCCTTCTCTCCCCTCTCTCTCTCTCTCTCTCTCTCTCTCTCTCTCTCTCTCTCTCTCTCTCATACTAAGATGTTTTCCCGCCAACTTTATCATACCGCCAACTTTTTTCCGCCTTTTATTTACACCTGTAAGGCATTACCGGTATTAAAGCCAAAACTTGTATTTCCGCCTAACGACAAGTTCTGCATGCGGCTTAGTATAAACGTAGCTGTACTGCTGAGGCGGCGTTTGCACGATTTAAGCACTGTATCCATTTAAAAATGAATTTAGGATATGTCAATCTAGCAAGCCAGGTAACTAAAAGCAACTTTCTAGACAACAATGTTTTGGTTTGTTGTTAACATTAGCTTGTTAGCTATCTAGCTGGCTGGCCAGCTCATATAATTACCAGAACATATCTGACAATGTTTTGAGTTCAACTGTAGCCAACTTCAAAAAAAAAAATCTTACAAGGTCATTATTTACAAATATGGCGAGCTGCTTATTGTTGCGAATGTGAAGAAATGAAAGCAGTGCTGTATTCTTGTCGGGAGAATTCGCTGTCACAAGCTTGCTGTCACTCAGGTTACCATGACAACGATTACAACAACAGGGTCAGAGTTGAATGTCTCTTGCTCCTTCCCAGCAAAAGCAATGGTGATATAAAAGACAAATGCAGACAAGAATGCGGTAAACATTTGACTGTTTGAAAGGGGACCATTTAAACATTGCCCAATAATATTTTCAGGCAACATACCGTGAATATGTGAATTAGTTCTCTCTCTCTCTCTCTCTCTCTCGCTCTCCTCCTCTCTGTCTCCCTATTCCGCTCTCTCCAGCTTGCTCTCTCTCTCTCTCTCTCTCTCACTCCTCTCTGTCTCCCTATTCCACTCTCTCGCTCCATCTTTCTATCTGTCTCTCTCTTTCTCTTTCTCTCTCTCGCTCTCTCACACACACTCTTTCGCTCTATCAGCACAACATAAATAAACCCTGGTCACAGCACATCAGCAGAGTGGGCAGCGGCGGTTTGATTGACACCGGGGGCCAGCGTCTTGACACAAGTCCATGCCCCCGTCATCATCGCTGATCGTCCCACGCTGGCCTTGGAAGTGACAGACGCCCGCGGAGCCATTTACTCCTGTTGGTTTAGAGGCCCCCATCACAGTGCCCCCCTCTCTCTCTCTCTCTCTCTCTCTCTCTCTCTCTCTCTCTCTCTCTCTCTCTCTCTCTCTCTCTCTCTCAGGGAGGAAGAGATTCCCCTGTCTCCGCTGCCATTCTCTCCTCCCTCTCCTCTTCCTCCTCCCTCTCGCCACACCTATAAATCAGAGGGGAATGTGCAGGAACTTAATTAAGCTTAATTGCTATGTTTGCTCTAAACATAGAACACTGATCACTCGCAGCGCTTGAAGATACTGTGTTGTTGTGGATAGGGTAAACAGATTGGCCCACTTATTTTTTCGTCTGAAAGACTCGTTTGGGGAGAAGTCAGGGGACAGATTTGGGGTGGTTCGGGGTAGGGTGGGGGTTTGTGTATCTTTTGTACAGGATTTTTGTGCTACAATGAATCTGTCTTTTCTAGCTCTTTAGCAAAGCAACGGCTTAAGCTAAATTAACACTGGCATTAGCATCCCATAGGCTAAGCAGGCTAAACGCAGCGCAACACATTATTTGCTTATGAAACTCGACCCACTGCATATTGTCTTATCATATATTGTTTGTCTCTTTCCTCATGGTAGAACGCGTCTCCCCAGACTGGCATAAGATCCATGCTAGCCACTAACCCAGCTAAGCGCACCTGATATCGATCCACCACTGTTAATAAGCACCAATTATGCAGTGTTGTGTCACAGTATCGTTACTTGAGGCGGTACACCTGGTGGGTGCTGGCAGCTATGCATCAGATACAAGAGACTAGTACAGGAGTGCCTCACCATCCACCTGCCAGGTGACACTTAATCCCCACTCCTTCTGATTAAACACAGGCTGCCCATCCTGCTGGCTGCACAAGGTCATCCTTCTGTCACTCTCACAATAGCTGTGTGTCACCAAATGGCACCTATTGCCTACATAGTGCACTACTTCCATAGGGTTCTGGTCAAAGAAACTGCACTCTGTAGGGAATTAGTGTGCCACTTGAGACACACGATAGGACTGTGTACCAACCTGTCCGTCTGTCCTACTTCCCTCCTTAACAGGACAAAGGCCTCTCAAGGCTGTCACAGTCTAAGTGTGTGTGTGTGTGTGTGTGTGTGTGTGTGTGTGTGTGTGTGTGTGTGTGTGTGCGCGTGTGTGTGTGTGTGTGAGTTGTGGGAGACGGAAGACATGTCAATGGGGTAATTGGGTTCGGACGCCTCGTCTTGCCTGGTCTTTTCCCAAGCTAATGGATTAAGATCCAGTCAGAAGGGGCTGTGTCCACAGCAACATCATTTGCCATTTCTGATGTGTGTCTAGAGTGCCTCTTGTGATGTGATGTGTATAGAGGCGCCTTACCTTGAAATGTCAAAGGTACCAAACTATTTGTGTATATGTATGCTGGACTGACTGGTCTATATAAGCTATATAAGCTTGTGGTTGAAAGAAGTGTGTGTAGGGATGTATGAGTGTCTGTGTATTTGGCYGTGCATTTTGCTAGCGTCTTTAGCGACTTAGCCCTCCCAGTGAAAACAGTAAACAGTAGGTGAGTACCGCTCTTCAGGCGCTGGAGTAGGTATGCGGATATGTAAACAATGCCACGTCTCATTTTGTTTATCCAGCCCAGGCCCGGCTTCCATAATCTCCTTCACACTCCTTCACCGTTGACACGCTGTCTTTTTCAAATACTCGGCTTCCTCTCCCTATAATATACAGGCCTATCAGTGTTCTCTTCTCATGTGTTATCTTCAGAGGAGGTTTGGTAGCATTGTGAGACAGGCATCCAACAGTCTGCATTGCGTTTTATCTGTCAAGTGGCTAAAGCCGCGGCAGTCTGGTCCCAGTCCCTATCAGTCTGGCTTACACTTTAATGTTCAACAATACCTCTTCATACAATCCCCTCTTTGTATGATTTTGAACCTCTTTTATAAACATTGTTGTGTACACTACACAGTCAAAGTAATATGACGTAGCGTGAAGGCTCCCAACTCCAGTGAACCACTACGACAAGGGCGCCGCTATCTCGGAGACTTGGGAGTGGAGAAGAAGGCAAAACTTTTGGAATTCATTACCTCGTATTCCTGTTGCTACGAGTCATGTCTTTCTTTTGATGCCATTTTGATTTGAGAGACCTTTGATATCTTTGAGGAGGACGACGGGGAAGCTTTGTGAAAGCGATGCACTTCCTCCCTTGCATTAGCTTGTATCCCACTGCTTGCTTTCATGTCTGATGAGATTGCGCTGTCGAGGTGAGACTGAGGTCAACTGGTTCTTTTAGGCTGCTTGTTAACACTGGAGTGTAGAAAGATACTGTAACTACAGAACTACAGATCTTAATTTGATACTCTGTCGTCGCAGGTCCTTTTGAATGCACTACAAACTCAAATTTGTAGTGCATTCAAGGATATTTCACCTTTATTTAACCAGGTAGGCTAGTTGAGAACAAGTTCTCATTTACAACTGCGACCTGGCCAAGATAAAGCAAAGCAGTGCGACACAAACAACAACACAGAGTTACACATGGAATAAACAAACATACAGCCAATAACACAATAGAAAAGTCTATATACAGTGTGTGCAAATGAGGTAAGATAAGGGAGGTAAGGCAATAAACAGGCCATAGTGGCAAAATAATTACAATTTAGCAAATTAACACTGGAGTGATAGATGTGCAGGAGATGAATGTGCAAGTAGAGATACTGGGGTCCAAAGGAGAAAAAAAAAAAAACAGTATGGGGATGAGGTAGGTAGTTGATGGGCTATTTACAGATGGGCTATGTACAGGTGCAGTGATCTGTGAGCTGCTCTCACAGCTGGTGCTTAAAGTTAGAGAGGGAGATATTGAGTCTCCAGCGTCAGTGATTTTAGCAATTCGTTCCAGTCATTGGCAGCAGAGAACTGGAAGGTAAGGCGGCCAAAGGAGGAGTTGGCTTTGGGGGTGACCAGTGAAATATACCTGTTGGAGCGCGTGCTACGGGTGGGTGCTGCTATGGTGACCAGTGAGCTGAGATAAGGCGGGGCTTTACCTAACAAAGACTTATAGATGACCTGGAGCTAGTGGGTTTGGTAACGAATATGAAGCGAGGGCCAGCCAACGAGAGCATACAGGTCGCAGTGGTGGGTAGTATATGGGGCTTTGGTGACCAAACGGATGGCACTGTGATAGACTACATCCAATTTGCTGAGTAGAGTGTTGGAGGCTATTTTGTAAACGACATCGCTGAAGTCAAGGATCGCTAGAATAGTCAGTTTTACGAGGGTATGTTTGGCAGCATGAGTGAAGGAGGCTTGGTTCCGAAATAGGAAGCCGATTCTAGATTTAATTTTGGATTGGAGATGCTTGATGTGAGTCTGGAAGGAAAGTTTACAATCTAACCAGACACCTAGGTATTTGTAGTTGTCCACATATTCTAAGTCAAAACCGTCCAGAGTAGTGATGCTGGACGGGCGGGAAGGTGCGGGCAGCGATCGGTTGAAGAGCATGCATTTAGTTTTACTTGCATTTAAGGGCAGTTGGAGGCCACGAAAGGAGAGTTGTATGGCATTGAAGCTCGTCTGGAGGTGTCCAAAGAAGGGCCATATACAGTGTTCAAAGAAGGGCCATATACAGAATGGTGTCGTCTGCGTAGAGGTGGATCAGAGAATCACCAGCAGCAAGAGCGACATCATTGATGTATTCAGAGAAAAGAGTCGGCCCGAGATTTGAACCCTGTGGCACCCCCATAGAGACTGCCAGAGGTCCGGACAACAGGCCCTCCGATTTGACACACTGAACTCTGTCGGAGAAGTAGTTGGTGAACCAGGCGAGGCAGTCATTTGAGAAACCAAGGCTGTTGAGTCTGCCAATAAGAATGTGGTGATTGACAGAGTCTAAAGCTTTGGCTAGGTTGATGAATACAGCTGCACAGTATTGTTTCTTATCGATGGCGGTTATGATTTCGTTTAGGACCTTGAGTGTGGCTGAGGTGCACACATGACCAGCTCGGAAAACAGATTGCATAGCAGAGAAGGTACGGTGGGATTCGAAATGGTCAGTGATCTGTTTGTTAACTTGGCTTTCGAAGACCTTAGAAAGGCAGGGTAGGATAGATATAGGTCTTTAACAGTTTGGGTCTAAAGTGTCTCCCCCTTTGAAGAGTGGGATAACTGCGGCAGCTTTCCAATCTTTGAGGATCTCAGACGATACAAAGAGAGGTTTAACAGGGGTTGTAACAATTGCGGCTGATAATGTTAGAAAGAGAGGGTCCAGATTGTCTAGCCCAGTTGATTTGTAGGGGTCCAGATTTTGCAGCTCTTTCAGAACATCGGCTAACTGGATTTGGGTGAAGGAGAAATGATGGAGGCTTGGGCAAGTTGCTGTGGGGGGTGCAGGGCTGTTGCTCGGGGTAGGGGTAGCCAGGTGGAAAGCATGGCCAGCCGTAGAAAATGCTTATTAATCGGTGGTGACAGTGTTTCATAGTCTCAGTGCAGTGGGCAGCTGGGAGGAAGTGCTCTTATTCTCCATGGACTTTACTTTGTGCTACAGGATGCACATTTCTGTTTGAAAAAGCTAGCCTTTGCTTTCCTTACTGCCTGTGTATATTGGTTCCTAACTTCCCTGAAAAGTTGCATATCGCGGGGGCTATTCGATGCTAATGCAGTTCGCCACAGGATGTTTTTGTGCTGGTCAAGGGCAGTCAGGTCTGGAGTCAACCAAGGGCTATATCTATTCCTGTTTTAAATTTTTTTGAATGGGGCATGCTTATTTAAGATGGTGAGGAAAGAAATTTTAAAGAATAACCAGGCATCCTCTACTTACGGAATGAAGTCAATATCCTTCCAGGATACCCGGGCCAGGTCGATTAGAAAGGCCTGCTCGCTGAAGTGTTTTAGGGAGAGTTTGATAGTGATGAGGGGTGGTCGTTTGACCGCAGACCCAATACGGACGCAGGCAATGAGGCATTGATCGCTGAGATCCTGGTTGAAGACAGCAGAGGTGTATTTGGAGGGCAGGTTGGTTAGGATGATATCTATGAGGGTGCCTGTGTTTATGGATTTGGGGTTGTACATGGTAGGTTCATTGATCATTTGTGTGAGATTGAGGGCATCTAGCTTAGATTGTAGGACGGCCGGGGTGTGTCCCAGTTTAGGTCACCTAACAATACGAGCTCTGACAATAGATGGGGGGCAATCAATTCACATATGAAGTCCAGGGCACAGCTGGGGGCAGAAGGTGGTCTGTAGCAAGCGGCAACAGTGAGAGACTTGTTTCTGGAAAGGTGGATTTTTAAAAGTAGAAGCTCAAATTGTTTGGGCACAGACTTGGATAGTATGACAGAACTCTGCAGGTTATCTCTGCAGTAGATTGCAACTCTGCCCCCTTTGGCAGTTCTATCTTGTCTGAAAATGTTATAGTTAGGGATGGACATTTCAGGTGTTTTGGTGGCCTTCCTAAGCCAGGATTCAGACACGTCTAGGACATCTGGGTTGGCAGAGTTATCTAAAGCAGTGAATGAAACAAACTTAGGGAGGAGGCTTCTAATGTTAACATGCATGAAACCTAGGCTTTTACGGTTACAGAAGTCAACAAATGAGAGCGCCTGGGGAATGGGCACTGCAGGGCCAGCTAGGCACTGCAGGGCCTGGATTAACCTCTACATCACCAGAGGAACAGAGGAGGAGTAGGATAAGGGTACGGCTAAAAGCTATAAGAACTTGTCACCTGGTGCGTTCGGAACAGAGAGTAGAAGGAGCAGGTTTCTGGGCACGGAAGAATAGATTCAAGGCATAATGTACAGACAAGGGTATGGTAGGATGTGAATACAGTGGAGGTAAACCTAGGCATTGAGTGATGATGAGAGAGGTATTGTCTCTAGAGACACCATTTAAACCAGGTGAGGTCACCGCATGTGTTTTAGCTGGAACAAAAGGGTTAGCTAAGGCATATTGAGCAGGGCTGGAGGCTCTACAGTGAAATAAGACAATAATCACTAACCAAAACAGCAATGGACAAAGCATATTGACATTAGGGAGAGGCATGTATAGCCGAGTGATCATYGGGTCRAGTGAGTAGCTAGGCGYGCTGGAGACACGGCGATTCAGACAGCTAGCGGGCCGGGGCTAGCAGGCTAGCAGAAGGGCCTTAGGGGGACGTCGCGACGGAAGAGTCTGTTGTAGCCCCCTCGGACGGTTACGTCGGCAGATCAGTCGTGATGGATCGGCAGGGCTCCGTGTAGTTAAAGGGTCCAGGCCAATTGGCAAAATAGGTATTGTAGCCCAAGAAAATTGGCTGATGGACCTCTTCAGCTAACAGTCCGACAGCTTCTAGTTTCTCATTTCCACTTGAATATTTCTGACTTGATTTGCCCTAATGAAAAATGCATCAACCCTTATAAAAATGTCCTGACTACTAAGTATTTTTTAAACCTCCAGCTTTGGGATGTCAATGTGTACTTCATACGTGCATAATCAGTTTTTACCTCAAATAGCCACCAAATCCCTAGTTTAAAAGCGACTGTTTTTCTGGAAGCTGTGCTGCACCATTTTTCCTATGTTTTCCCCCACGTGGGCCAGCCCCCTAGCAATTTGAGTTCTAATCAATGAGATTCAGCCTCCCCCCTTTGAGTGACAGCTAGCAAGATGCACAAACAGCCAGGTAAGAGAGGGAGCAATGACTTGGTACACCATTTTCGGGACTTTTGGCTCGTGAACGCTACTTTCAGAACTACTGGCTAAAAAGTATACAAAAGCCCCAGAGAATCTTTTTAATTATAATCCACATAATAATTCACATTTCCTGTTATTTTCCTGCTGTGAGAAACTTGTTCAAATTAAGATAGTAAATCTGTACTTTACAGCACATTCTATACCTCCTACTGTAAACATTTTCAGGATATTTGGTATTTTAGTCTTACTTTTATTTATCGACCCTTTTCATACGCTTGTGGCTTAGTCATGAGAGAGAATTCACACCTGGAATTTCTCACACGGTGCCATCGCGACGTTTTGAGTTTCGGATGATTCCGTACATTTCCACTCGTCACTTTGAGAGATACGCCTCAAGGCGAGATATCTCACACCGTAGACGACGACGGTGGATACGTAACTAAACGGATGAACCTATGGAAGAACAGGGTGTAGTGGCACAGTAACAGTCTGTGTCCTCTTAATGAGTGAGCTGTCATCGCTCTGCGGTTCCATGCTCTTCCACAGGTGGGGTAGAATCCGGGGGACCCCACCCAGAAGCGTCCTTGTCACAGCTTTTGTGGGTATTGTGTCTGGGGGCACTCGCCGTTGGTATGTATAAATCTCACGTAAATGGAACTTCCGCTCACAACACGCACATGATCACCCCATAGTGTGTCATCAGAGGAAGTACAAGGGAAGCACACATGTTCAAAAACCACACGGTCTGAAGTATATTGAACAACTCACCATAAACATGGGGGACCTCTGTGGAAAGAGGGTTTGTTTGTGCAATGTGGAAGCAGATGTGTTAGTCAATGCAATACTTCTTAGTCAATYCTGTGTGTTGTAGACAACCATTTCCTCTGACAACCTGATTAGCCCTGAGACCCTGCTTTGCTCAATCTGCACAGGCATTTCAACTTCTCTTTTCTGTAAGAGAAACACAAAATACATGGTCTTATATTTAATCGAGCCTGCTAGCAATTTCCCTGTCTCTCGTTAACACCATGCCTTGGTCAGTATACTGCAGATAACAGGTCTATTTTATTTTGTATCTGTTGCCCTGTCTACTCTGCAGGGTAAATAGCGATGGAAGCCCATCCTGTCCCTGGGTGCCCTCTGACATCCGTGAGAAGACCCACCTTGCGAGGATGGATACGGAGAGGAGAGGGGAGGGGAGTGATGCTGTCAGGGATGCAACTTGACCCGGGGCCTTGCTGTGGCGCTGCTTTTCTGAGGGGGCCGCAGCACACTCTAATCACCCTGCCTCGCCACTTATCGAGCTGACAGCCATGGCGCCAGGCTGGAGAGAGGAGCAGAGCGAGCACTGTGTGAGGGAGGGAAGGTGGGAGGGAGGTTGAGATGAAGGGAGGGAGAGGTTAGGCAGGGAAAGAGGGAGAGGGGAGAGAGAGAGGGGAGAGAGAGAGAGGGGAGAGAGAGAGAGGGGGAGAGAGAGGGGGAGAGAGGGGGAGAGAGAGAGAGAGGAGAGAGAGAGAGAGAGAGAGAGAGGGGAGAGAGAGGAGAGAGGAGAGAGAGAGGGGAGAGAGAGAGGAGAGAGGAGAGAGAGAGAGAGAGAGAGAGGAGAGAGAGAAGAGAGAGAGAGAAGAGAAGAGAGAGAGAGAGAGAGAGAGAGAGAGAGAGAGAGAGAGAGAGAGAGAGAGAGAGAGAGAGAGAGAGAGAGAGAGAGAGAGAGAGCGAGAGAGAGAGAGAGAAGAGAGAGAGAGAGAGAGCAGCGAAGACAGACAGACAGACAGACAGACAGACAGACAGACAGACAGACAGACAGACAGACAGACAGACAGACAAGTTGTGTTGGGAATGTTGGATTACGGCTAATGGTCACCTTTCTTGCCTTTCTACCAGCGACGTAATTTCATCTAAACATTTCAGCTAAACCTGTTCTCCAAATGCAATTTGGAGAACAGCAAAAACAAGCAACATTTACTTCACCCATTATCACCTTGGCTGCTATAGCTTAATTCACCTCAGCTGATAGGTGACTTAACATTCTACAAACGCGCTCAGCACTGGGACACATAAGCCGTATACCACAGCCGTCTTCCACCTCTGCACTGTTTTGAAAGAAAAGTGGTGCTGTTCCCTGCAGCTGGGTCGATGTGCTCTCAGCCATACCTCAGTGGTCTCAGCCAGCCAGGCAAATAGCCCTCCTGTCAGCTCAGAGCCGCCCACATGGTCCTAAAGCCATCCCTCTAATTCCACTAAACAGCATTTGCCTTTTAATCATGATTGGAATGATTTTAGTAGCCTATTTGCTAGGGCAAGGGGGGCAACGTACGGTCCGCAGGCCGTGTCCGGCCCACCGGACACTTCAGTCCGGCCTGCGAGACATTAAAAAAATAACAATTATTAGTATAAAAATATTTTTTATCCCCAATTTCGTGGTATCCAATTGGTAGTTGTCCCATGCATTGGCAGTTGAGTCTTGTCCCATCGCTGCAACTCCCATACGGACTCGGGAGAGGCGAAGGTCGAGAGCTGTGCGTCCTCCGAAACACGACCCAGCCACTGCTTCTTGACACAATGCCCGCTTAACCCGGAAGACAGCCATACCAATGTGTTGGAGGAAACACCGTACACCTGGCGACCGTGTCAGCATGCATGCGCCCGGCCTGCCACAGGAGTCGCTAGAGCGCGATGGGACATGAAATCTCGGCCTGCCAAAACCCTCTCCTAACCCGGACGACGCTGGGCCAATTGTGCACCGCCTCATGGGTCTCCCAGTCATGGCCAGCTGTGACACAGCTTGGGATCGAACCCGGGTCTGTAGTGAGGCCTCAAGCACTGTGATGCAGTGCCTTAGACCACTGCGCCACTCGGGAGGCCCCCACAAATTGATTTTAACAAACCAAAAAATGCGTCCCTCCGATGAATTTGAAAATCCCGAAGTGGCCCTCGAGCCAAAAAGTTTGCCCACCACTGTGCTAGGGTCTGGTGACTGCCATACTCTGCCATACCCAATTGACGTCCCTGTTTTCTACTTCTCACTGCTACCACATAACATTAGAACATTAACAACAGCTGTTGTTCATTTTCCTATTATCTCACTTTCAATTGCCCCTAAAATACAGGGCCATTCTATCTTGGTTTTCTTTTTAACTTAATACAAGAAGTTACAGTAAACCAGAGTTCAATCCAAATCATTTTCTCTAATCAGGTCTATTACCAGGCTTGAAAAAAAGACACCCTCATTGTGAAGTAATTCCTTCACAGACAGCTCATCTCTCTCTCTCTCTCGCTCTCTCTCTCTCTCTCTCTCTCTCTCACTCCTCTCTCTCTCTCTCTCTCGCTCTCTCTCTCTCTCTCTTCTCTCCCCTCTCTCTTTAGCCCCTCTCTCTCTCTATTCCACACCCCCTCTCTCGTTCTCTCTAACCTCCCCTCTCTATCTCTCTCTCTCTTTCTACCCTTCCTCCCTCCCTCTCTCTAGGAGCCCTCAGGTACTTATCTAATTAGCTGGGGGAAAGGCTAAATTTATAGATGGTCCCTAAATCATGTCAGAGGGGGCCCTAATGTCTGCCATGTAAGGGAACACAGGAGGTATATGGGATCAGTGTGATAATGTGCCTCCCTAATTCTCGACATGTCAGGCACCATTATTCACCCAGGGGAGGACACGGGTCCAGAGCACTGGTAATATGGCACCCTTCCCCCCACCTCTGCACCCCTGCTTCCTTACCACTGACACTGTGGAAGAAAGAGGAGGAGGAGGGGTATGTTCTTTTGGGTGATATTAGTGTGAGATGAGACAAAAGGGAGGGATATTTGAGTATGAAAGACTGATAATTTATAATCGAAAGGATCAGATGAAGAGACACAATTATATATATATATATATATAGTATACTGTATATTCACGTTTATTTATTGGTCTGAGATCCTTGGGGTATGAGCATCAATAAATCACTGCGCTCCGTCAAATATTTATCTCCCTTGTCGCTTCATTGAAATTCACTCCGTGCCCCGGAATTTGATTAGACGAACATAAATCTTCCTGTATAGTCAGTGACCACCATTGCTATCCCATCGGTGGGATTTGACATCTGATGGCTGTTTCACCTCTCTCCTGCTCTTCTCAGCAGCTGGAAACGATTTCATTTTCATCTGCGGTCGTAAACACAGCGGACGCAGATGAAAAGTCAACACACACCAATTCCCCACATCTGCAATAGGTGCTGGGACTGAGGGAGTAGATCATTGTCCTACTATGGATAATATTGAACTAGCCCGGCGACCAAAACGCATCTGTATTGTCTTCCTTTGTTTACTGGTATTTGTCTATTTTCCTGCATTCTTTGAGTTCAGAAGGAGCTCCAAAGTGGCCAATAGAGTTGCCCTAGTGACCCCTTTTTGGCAGCAGTGCATTTTGAAGCTGGAAAGCAAACAAAACAAATCTGGGTTTTATGTAACCACTTGGACTAATATTTATGGACACTGACTCCTCCAAGCCTCCAAAACTGGACTTTTCCTTTCCCATTAGTGCTCTACGTATTCCAGATAGAGCTACTCATAGGCACTGATTCTCCTTGTGAAATATGAGATGAGAAAAGCTCTGGGTTTATGGGATCCAGAGCCAAGCCTTCACATTTATTGTCATTCATGATTATTTATATTGAGGAAACACAGGACACCCCCCGGAGATCAGATGGTTGGAGCCAGACAGCCAATAATGTTAACAGGATGGTCCATTGTACTGTGTGGGACGGGAATGTAAAGGCGTTTGGAAGACAAACATAGGGAGAGACATGAAATTTGCTCCTTCGGGCAATGTCTCATCATTGGATTGCTGAAACTGACACAGACACATAAAGAATAAAGGTATACTTCAAGCGTCAAGCATGTTGACTGGTTTAGAGATTAGATACCCGTGTCTTTTCACAGAAAAAGTTACTGGAGAAACCCATGACTGAAAGAAATCAAATGAAACTATACCAAGACAGGGCCTTGTTCACCTGTCCTCCTGCAATAGTTGAATTTTCTTATTTTAAGGATTTTTATCTGTTCACTAAAGAGCTCTCGAGCTCTCTTTATCTCTTCTGCAATGTCCAATGAGTTAGACAAATTCTTTGTATTTTCCCCAAGCTTTTTGTATATGTCAGACAGACGTTCCAAATTTGTCAACAATGACAGAATATTTCTTTAAATTATCCTTGCGCTACACTCCTCTACTTTGTAATGGTTCTTCAACATCACGTAGACAGTGAAATTTAAATATAGTTTTTATTTTCAGCATGGAGCAAGCCGTTATGCCTTTTTCAAGTTTGTTTTTCTCACTTATAAAAATGGTTTATTTATATTAACTTCCAAAGTTTGTAAGTAATACAGTAGTATAATCTTATAGTGGTTTATATTAACCAATATGATGTATATTATGTATAACCCCTTTGAGGTCCTCTAACCTCTTCTTCGTAGAACACAAAATTCGTTTTCTGAGAATAAAGGTAGCCATGCGATTACCGATAAGAACCCTGGTGCAGTTAGAACTCTTTTTCAAAGACTTGATATAACACCAATGCTCACTAAGGCTTAATACAATTCTCCACATCTATGTAGGTTATTTTCCTAGCTGTGAGAAACTGAAAATCACTACTCAAACGTAGCAACTCACTTCTATGCAACAGATCATTATTCGATTATCAACTTCATATAATATAGATAAATATTATCTGATGCTACATTAGCAGACATAGAATTATGTGAGTATCACACACGCGCACGTAACCTTGGTTAATAGAACGATTTGATCCAGCACGCAATATCCTGGTATTAATTGTATGAGACGCTATATCACTCTTAATATTATTTATCGGTCAAGAGTACAGCCTCTGTTACATGTCGAGCGCTAGTGCTTATATCCATACACTAGCACCGTAATATGCACAATTAGTAAACTTATCTTACACACGGAGGATCTCACGTTTTTCGCATTCCTGACGATCGTTAGTATTCGGCATGATTCTATAGTATATATTACACACTCCGTCGCCTTGTCTTTGTAGGAGGTATAAGTCCGCTACAGGGCACGATCGACACCACTACACACTGTATACCGATCAGTACGTTATGAGAAATGTGAAATCGTTCCAGAAATAAATGCAGGTTGAGAAATTGAACCATAAATGTACTGAAATATAAAGTCAATCCATGCACAGTGTTCTCAAGTGTGAGGCAGAAAGTATTACATACAAGTCTTTGCTCAGATACTCACTGTATAATTAGTGAGTGCTGAATGCTAAATTCGCTGGAGAGTTCTTGGTTCGGTTTACAACTTGGGTCAAACGTTTCGGGTACGCTCTACCACAAGCCTCTCACTTGCCACACATACAAATGGGGTGGTGAAAGATTTATTTCGGCCGCATGGTGGCTCTTGAGCAAGGACGCTGGTACGTTCACACCCGAGATGACGACGTCTCTCGTTGGTGCATCCTTGCTCGCTATCATCGCTTTGGTGCGAGGTTTCTGCCCACGAGTCTGTGGGTCTGCACACGTACGCGGTTGATGGTCAGATGGCTTTTAGTGATGGCCACGTCAATACCATATGATCTTAGGTTGATACACTTAGAGCCATTTTTGCCCAACAACTTTGAAGTCTCATCGCTTAGGAGCACACTGTATGAGAATCCATCTACTGCAAGACTCAATATTGTCGTCACAATGCCATATTCACGTGAATGCGATTAATCTTGAGATGTTGGCTTCAATATATCACACATAATCAATGTTCAGCGCACTTCTCCAATGATAACCATCTATTTGTGAAGTTTGCACCCTGGTTCCCTCCTGCGCAAAGCACCACACAAACACATCTAATGCAACGCTCTAACGTATAGTCACGATTGGGATGGAGCGTTCTATCTGAGATTGCAAGACACTTCGCGGTGTGATCTCCTCCAAGACTAGGTAAAACAAGAATGTGTTTTGCGTCATAAATGGCCGAAAACAGGTAGTTCTATGTTTAATTGTCTAATCATCATATCCAAAGACATTTTCTCGCCACAAAATATGTTACGAACTCTTGTCCCATGTGCAGGTTTGCAAGCTCTGTAGAGACACCAGCCTTCTATTTTTATGCTGCGTGTATCTTTAGGAATGCAAGTGAGTTCTTCCTCATGCCTGAGGCAACCACATCCAGGTTATGTCGATATCATGCCGGTATTGCACTCAATTGTACAGGCTAGTGATATTCAAAAGTTACTTATTTCTTTCTTGTTACACAGTGTGATAATATCAAAAGCAATCTATATCACTAAGGTCTTTTGTGTCTGATAGATTAGATTTTTCGCGAGCGATCTCTCGCCGAGCACTACGAAAATGTACTGTTTCTATCAGCTCACCTAGGCGATCTAAAGACGCGTCTAACTGCTTCACTATGGCGCAATATTGATACAGTCTCGCGTGCAGAATAACAGTCATGGTGTGGTCTAAATTTTTACTTTTGATCTGTTGACTGACTCTTGTCTTACGTCTGTCAGGAGAGCAATGAAAGTGGTGTGAAGCTTCACCATGCACACTGTCTGGGGAATTGGCGTCTTCCCGACACAAGCATAAGCTAGAGAAGCACGCTAGGAGGCCTTTGACAGATGGTCTTATTGTGTATCACTGAAGGAGGTATGGGACTGGTAGGGCGTAGTTGTATTTGCATTTTGTTCACGGCACATAAGCATTGGTATCGCGGTGAGCATGTCAAGAGATGGCTGAGTGTTTTGGAGCTGAGTGTAGGCCATTTTGTCACACATGAAGAATCCCCGAGCATCAACCACCTCATATTGATACATCAAATCTACTGCTCAGACCTGCGCACTTTTAAGCCTATTTCATGGAAGCAGCTGACTTACGTACAGAGTGCATGACATGAATCTCTAGTCTGAGATTGTTAGCACAAGGCTAGGTAGCTAAGAAGCGGAGAGTCAACTTAGATGTACGTGAGAGAGTCTGAGAGCGCAGATGGAAGAGGGATATAGGTGGGTAGGAGTGTAAAGGCGTAAGAAGTATAATTGGTATAATGGAAGCCACAGGATATATATGACGTTTGGTGCAGCGGAGAGGAAGTGGTACTAGGAGAGGAAGAAGAGAAGAGAGAGCGAGAGGTTTAGGTAGATAACGAAGAATTTGTGAGGTGAGTTGAAAAGAAGAGAGAGTTTGAAAGTGACGCACCGTGAAGTGATGAAGGGGTATAGAGGAGAGATCACCGACTGTCCAACTATCGTATCACTCATTGCATGGACTAATGGGTTATAGCACGTATGAGAGAGAGTGATGTAAAGTAGTAGAAAAATGAGGGAAGGGTCAGAGACCGCCCAAGAGAGATATGAAGAATGGCATCAATATAGATAGGAAGTTAGCTCACGCAGTGGTGAGGTATGGCCGCTCAGACTCTCTACTTTCCGCGTGGAGTAGAACACACACACGTAGTGATGAGAAGGTTTATTGTCCACACCCAAAAGGGACAGGAGTAGAAATGAGAGTAAGTAAACGCAAGCGTAGACTAAAGCCTGGTAGGGTTATAGAACGATAGATATAGAAGTTCAGTATGCGAGAAAGGAACGAGAAGCGGATAATAGAGAAGAGATGATAAGAGAGAGAGAGAAGAGAAGGAGAGCGAGAGTGATTAGCGAGGCCAATGTGAGAAGACCGAAGTTTCGAAACGCAGTATGAAAACATTGACCCCAATGAATAGGCTAAGTAGAGTCCAGGACTGAAACTCCTACACATATTCTAAACAGATGTCGAACTGGAAAAACACTATTTCATTGATAGTCAGGATTCCCTATATGACCTCTAAAGTCGCTAGACTGCGTTGTGTAATTATCTTTCAAAAGAATTGATTACTTAGCACTACTTTGAAGACCTAGAGAGATATAGATACATATTGGTGAGGTTTAAAACATTTATATTGGTTTCTACATGATTCCATATTTGTTGAATTCTTATAGTAGTGAGTGGAATTGTCTTCACTATATTTTATAAGAGTAAAAATAAGTACAAGATAAGGAAGAAAAAACGGGCCTAAGAAGGATTTTGTGTTCACTTTTGACTGTACTACGAGGGTAACATGGTCCCAGGCATGAGAGGTCGCAGTAGATAGAATGGACTGTAATGAAATTTATATGGTAACAATTGGAACACGATATATTGACCTAGGAACTATATGGAACAGACTACGAGGCTACACAAGACAGCAGCAGTACAGAAAAATCCAGAACAAGTGAAGTCATGATTAGACAGTTTATCTAGTAGCTCAGTAATACAGGACTAAGTATCTCATGACCGCACGGAAGAAGAATACCTATGACACAGACACGAAATTTCTGCAATCAGTATCAACCACATTCAATGCTCTATCTATGAGCACTCAGCATGCGACCAGACAGTACATGCAAATCTGGAGCACACGACGCAAATGGCTGAACAAGCTTCTCAAAACTGTGATGTATACATGGTTAGGCGAGACAAGCATAAGGACATCAGCTAAATAGGTATGTCTTTAGGTCTGCGCAACAGCTGTATACTTTTTACACCCATTTAGTTTGGATGTCAGACTGACGTCTATAACTCAATGAAGGACTGTCCTACCACACCCCGTCACGAGGACCCCATTTCATCTCGACTCCTTCTCTCTCAAGCCAGAGAGAGATCCACAATATGTCTATTGTTACAATCACATAGAATAAAATGGCATACAGGCAAATTCATTATATCATATCTTCATATAACAATGCCCTGAAATCATCAAAAGTACAAAGTATAGTCAGGTAAGGAAAGGGACAAGCACCCAAAAGTGGCTAGCAATGTGGAGTAGACAAGGGAATAAAAAGAAGTGCAACACATTCACGCTTCACCCCACGATCTATAATTTCGCTACTTGGCCATACAAGTTCGACAGAAAAAGAGAGCTGGCTGGGAGGCGAAAAGTTAGTAGAACACAACGGCATTCATGCATGCATTAGTCATCCATCAAGAGCTTGATATACGAGGATTGATGGATAGAAAAGATAGATGGGGATGCTAAGTATGCACACAGCTGCTAATCGAGGTCCAAACTCGGGCACAACAGACAACACTCCTGTATTAATCGCCTTGATCACAGTGCTGTCGTTGTTCCATCGCCGTAATTGTGCATGGTGTGTCGATGCATAGTTGGCGGCGCTTTTCTCAGTAAGGGATAGCAGGCAAAGAGCAAAATCGTTGGGAGCTTCCGTACATGCTTACTCCCGAGACTTGGAGGACGACGTGAGGCGGTCGCGTACTGATGAAATGATCTTCGCGTTGACGGTAGAGCATTAACCTGCAGTGCAGGAATGGCTCCCTTGCTACCAGGAACCCACAGGCAAATCACACATTCAGCTTCGCTACCACTTATTTCACTTTATGTCAACAGACAGCGGTCTGCACTTCCATTGGAGAGCGTCACACCGTAAGATAAACTCGATACTGCTACCCTTCTCCACTCGCATAATAATAAACAACTGATTTGGTCCGTCTGCTATACGTTCATGAGATGAACAGTCGGCTAAGCCTAGCTTTTTTGTCTAAAGGGCAAAAATGGGAACTACGGGTCCGCAGGTCCTGTCCGCACCGACCTTCAGTCCCCGGCCCTGCGAGAGCATTTAAAAAATAAACAATTCATTATATAAAAAATGTGAATGGTATCAACCCAAAATACTAACTTAACTAAACCACGATAGTTGTTGTGTTGATTAGCAGGATTTACGACCTCACGCTCCACATCTGCGCAGGTATGTCAAAATATCAGTTATTGCCCGCGAGCTATTCATCGGCTGCGCAACCTCCACATTGTTAGCAAATTATGAGTGCACACCACGCAATTGCGTGCCAATCACGGATCTCTGAAGGCGCACAGCGAAGGTTCGAAGAAGCTTGCGTCCTCCGAACCACCCAGACACACATCTTTCGTCACAACCTATCATAACGACGCGCCTCAGACACATCCCGTCTGGATTGAGAGCATACAATTAGCTCTTCACAGAATCATGTGAGTCTGCTCTTTTATACTGTAAAGAGCGTCTGGGAATATCATTGGACATACGTCTCTTATATACAACATACCCCCTCTCTTCTCTACACCAAATCCAGTGCGAATGAGACAGCAGGTAAGGCATGTCACTGCTCCTCTGGAGTCCTTTCGGTGCACATGGCGCGCTATCTAGGAGGCTGCAGCGTAGAAGAGGAACGCGCAGGTAGTAGTCTCGAGTTGAGATTCTTCCATATGAGACGGAGCCAACGGTTCATATCGGACTTTAGCACTAGGAACTAGGACAACGGACTGGGCTGCACACTATTCAGTCATCTGCCATTTAAACAAGAAATATGTTTCATGCGTTTGTACTTTGAACACAGGCAGCACACAAAGACATATTCCGGACTCCAATAAGGTATCCAATGCAAGCCAGTCCACGGAGATCAAAACTTCTAGGGTTAAATCAACCACATACCTCTATAGCTCATACATCTCTTTTGCTGAACAATGAAAAATTAAAACACTCACGGATATATGAAGGGCAGGATTCTTTAGAGGGGAAGCGGGCGAGCGCCTAGGTATTATAGCAGACACACAAGAATCGTTATAGGGAGCTAGTCGCAGGATCTTGAGATTGTATGAGACATGGAGAGTCGAGAAGGGGACACAATATGACGTATGATCTTACACGCACTGTCTGAGGTCACAGTCACAGGTGGCAGTGGCCAACACTGAGCACACCATTTTCTATATAGATACACCACCTTAGACCAAGAATCAAGAGTAGTTTTGAAGCAAAGAGTCTGAAAGGAAGGAGACTAATTATGCGTAAACATCTTTAAAAGTGCAAGATGGTAGCACAGAAATTGATGAAAAAGACATGGAAGTTAGGCCTCGGAGCCAATCATAATTAGTTTTATTCAACCCACTTCATTTTTTTGAGAGTGAAGAGGATAACTATAGTGCACGATCTTGCGAAACTAATCACATGCTTAAAAACAGTACTTTGGTTCCCCCATTTTATTACTTCAAATACTCTTAGAAATACATATTGAAATTAGAAGCGTTACAAAGACATTGAAAAGACTCCTTTGCGGCTTTGTGGACCATAATGAAATAAATAGGAAATATAACTGCCTACTCGAAGTTTTGATTGTACGATACCACCTCGGATATCATAACTCTAATTCAACTTAAAATACACACAGTTCATGAAACCTGGAGTTCCATGCTTTTCTTTTATATATTCTCGCTTTTAATACTCAAAGTGGCATCTTTGAGCGAAACGGGCAGAAAAATACTGAATTTGCAATGAATAGAATTCTTCAGTCCGGTTGAAATTAAGGGTTGGACTGGTTGGGTATGGTTTCTAGCCTGTCGGATTAGTGTCTGGACTTAAATTATAAACATGTGAAAATTCATAACACTAAAGCTCCACGGTATGGTTAACTAACCGTTAATTTTGAAATACCATCTCTTTTAAAAACCTTCACATTGTTCAATGCCACTCTAATATACAAAGCCATGGTGGGATGGTCGTCTGCATCTCACTCGAAATCATCCATTGTGTCATAATTGTTGATGTATCAGAGCAAAAACGCAAAAACAAAAAGGATATTCAAGACAAGTCGCCAGAGTATCAATCCGAACATCCTCATCAGTTCTCTCTAATCAAGGTATGCAAATTTACGCCTTAAAGCGCGTTGGAAAAAAAGAACTACCACTTTCAATTCTGGTAATAGTAATTATCCTTTCACCCAGCCACCCCCCGCCCAACAGCAACAATCTTATCTATCATCTCTCAAAAGGACATTGGACACACACTGCACATTCCAGTCTTTCGCTCCAGGAACTCGTCTCATGTGAACTTAATTAGGTATGCGACTTTTGCTCACTTCCCAATAACCAAAGGAAGGTTGCCACTAAAATACATTCATCAAATCTTTCTTCTCTTATCAACCTACTTCGTAGGCTTCCTAGTGGTCTGACATGGTGATCTTTTGCACTCATTCTACACAGACTGCATCCTCCCAAGCTGTGCCGCTTCACTCTTCAGAGAACTTCATTTCTCCTCTCTCTGCAGCTTGTTTCAATGTGGTGGTTCGCGCATTATTATCTCTGGGGACGGGAGTCAGCGTACTGAGACGGGAACGGTTCTCGACCGTCTCTTCTGTTGAGACTACGTGTCATAGTCCAAAAACCTCTCCGAGCGCCTTCACTAAATTTCTTCTTCTCTCGAACATTTGCACTGCACATGTGCTAAGAACTCTTCCCGTGATACAACATCCCCACTCATTGCTCAATTAGGCGCTACTCCTAGGTCATCTAACGCATGTGAATGGGCTAAAGTCACGCTGCGAGTAGAGGACATGACTGGCCACCTTTTATTAGATGAATGAGCATTTAGCGCAACATAAAGCGAGACTAGAGGGAGGGCTATAAAGTATACTACCTCAAAGACATGGGGAAATACAACCAGTTTTAGCACGAAGTAATGACAAGTTTTTACGGAAGACGTTTTGGCATCTAATTGCTGTTCTTAATCTCGTGTATCTCCCTACACTCCATCTCTCGGATCCACTTCTCAAACTAGCTCGCGCACATAAATGAGCTACATAGAAACCCACTCCAGGCGCAGTAAGGAGAGCTGTCGCGCGTGTGACAAGTTATATGCGAGGTGATGTTATGATGTATATATAAATTCGGGCGCGATGCGTGTGTGTTGCTCGTTTGTCGGCTCTATCCACCAGCATCTGCATTACGTTGCGCCTGCTTCGGTATACTACGGCCACATTAGCCAGACTCTAGCCTGGATTGAAGTATCCGGATAACAAGAGTAGAGTGATCGGGTAGTGTGCACTATGGTGGTGTTTGTGATTGAGAGTGCGGCGTAAGTTGGTAGGAGACAAAGTGGGAGCATATTATCTGTTACAAAGCAGTATATGTACCGCTTGATTCATCTTTAGTACTATCTCGTAAAGGGATCAGACGAGAGAGAGATACACATTATATACTACAATACTTATATGTATTAAGCGTGCCGTATATTTCACGTTTATTTATTGGTCTGAATCCTTGGGGTATGAGCATCAAATAAATCACTGCGCTCCGTCAAATATTTATCTCCCTTGTCGCTTCATTGAAATTCACTCCGTGCCCCGGAATTTGATTAGACGAACATAAATCTTCCTGTATAGTCAGTGACCACCATTGCTATCCCATCGGTGGGATTTGACATCTGATGGCTGTTTCACCTCTCTCCTGCTCTTCTCAGCAGCTGGAAACGTTTCATTTTCATCTGCGGTCGTAAAACACAGCGGACGCAGATGAAAAGTCAACACACACCATTCCCCAATCTGCAATAGGTGCTGGGACTGAGGGAGTAGATCATTGTCCTACTATGGATATATGAACTAGCCCGGCGACCAAAAACGCATCTGTATTGTCTTCCTTTGTTTACTGGTATTTGTCTATTTTCCTGCATTCTTTGAGTTCAGAAGGAGCTCCAAAGTGGCCAATAGAGTTGCCTAGTGACCCCTTTTTGGCAGCAGTGCATTTTGAAGCTGGAAAGCAAACAAAACACAATCTGGGTTTATGTAACCACTTGGACTAATATTTATGGACACTGACTCCTCCAAGCCTCCAAAACTGGACTTTTCTTTCCCATTAGTGCTCTACGTATTCCAGATAGAGCTACTCATAGGCACTGATTCTCCTTGTGAAATATAGATAGAGAAAGTCTGGGTTTATGGGATCCAGAGCCAAGCCTTCACATTTATTGTCATTCATGATTTATTTATATTGAGGAAACACAGGACACCCCGCACCGCCGAGATCAGATGGTTGAAGCCAGACAGCCAATAATGGTTATCAGGGAATGGTCCATGTACTGTGTGGGCGCTCGAACCTGGTATCGCGTCCTGCTCGATCCTTCACAGAACAAGACTCATCTCATGAGTAGGAGACAGTGGATAAATATTTGTCAAATCGTACTTATCGGCATGTCTCTAAGATGAGCAGCCTCTGAGTCTGCACACATAGAGACCACACTATGAACTAGATATAATTAAAGATAAGGTCAGAAGATCAAGAGCATTTATTCCTGGATCACCCGTCAAGCTTCACGGGGTGAATGGATTGTTAAGACGATGAGGGATGTTTCCTGCGGCATAGTCTTTGTGTACTAGGTAACATATTATGATTTTCGAGCCGGAGAAAACCACCACTATCTCGCTCACTGAAAATGAAATTTAAGATTTTAAGGACGCTTTCAATAATCCTAAGAGGAAGGGTGTGTTGTCCGGACTCTGTTTCTCTGTGAGAGAGATGAGTGGAGGCGTAAGGGCTGGGTGGGGTGAGGGGCGTGGAGGTCATCTCTAATCGCAGGACAGGAGAACCTCTACACCCTTTAAGTGATTATCTGTACAGCTTCTGGCCTTCTTTTGAAATGCGTGCTAACCCAGGAACCTGTCAAACACGCCATTTCACACTCGCCATACGTTTCAATCACACATACTTAGCTCTTTCTCGATATTCGAATCAGCACAACTTGCCTCATAAGACACTGTGTTATATGTAAGAAATCAATGATGATGATTTTAGTTCTCACTATCCACCCGAAATGCATGCGCCGGGACTGCCTCAGCCGCGAGCCGACTCAGCGATCACTAACTTGCTGGGAGATTCAAGAGCACGTAGAGATAGATTGACCATATCAAAATATGGAGCCTGTGAGGTATGCGTCGGTATAGGATCGGTGCTTCGTTCTTCAAGCAACTCACAATAAGCGCATACTCAATCACAATTAGAGAGTTAAAGGATCTGATTCAGAAGTGGACTTCATAACCTGCGTGCAACAAGAAGCCTCCTTTACTCATGGCACCAAACACTACACCTCCGCAGGAATAACTGAGCTGATCCTTAGGCCGAGATGGTGTGACTCAGCAATGCATCACTTATGCAACATGAGCGCGCCTCAACACGTCTACTCAGCAACAACACGTGGGAGTGTAGTCTAGTCTCAAGCTTACCCAGGTCCGAGTGTTTCATTTCATAACCAAAACAGCCTCGGCACAATTATATCTGTATACTCATCCCACGCGACCCTGTCGCAGAAGTGACTATGGCTTGTCCTCGCGCTCCATCAGACTACGTATATCCGTCCCAAATATCCCGGCTCTAGGTCATCTATAAAAGTCTTTTGCTAGGTAAAAGCCGCCGCTCCATAACATCTCAGCTCACTGGTCACAATAGCAACACCCCCACGTCAAGCTATCCAAGACAACACCTAACAGACAAGATGGCATTTTTGCAGCTGGTCATCACACGGTTTAGTCACCATACACTTCTCCATTTGGGACC
This sequence comes from Salvelinus sp. IW2-2015, assembly GCF_002910315.2. Classification (NCBI taxonomy): domain Eukaryota; kingdom Metazoa; phylum Chordata; class Actinopteri; order Salmoniformes; family Salmonidae; genus Salvelinus; species Salvelinus sp. IW2-2015. The sequence continues at coordinate 5,140,313 of NW_019942514.1, read as the reverse complement.
GTGGCCAGGTGCGGATCGCATTCAAGTTGTATCGCTTGCCAGGAATCGACAACTCGAGCATACGGGATCTGGCGAACAAATCATCGAAGCGAGAGGCATTAACATGCTCCTTGCGGACGGAGATTTAATGTGCAAACATTTAGCTGTCTATAGGCAGCTCACACGAATCACTGCAGCCTGTAAATTAGCCCCATCGCGAGACCATAACTGCACTTACCCCATAAGCGTGTTATTTTATTTTGATATTCGCGACATATATGACACCCAAGTCGATCCGTTCCGGATCGACACTCCCTGCTAGCACTTCTGCAGCAATCCATTCGTCTATTTTTTTCTCAGGCCCTGTTATTCTGCGTCATTGTTGTAATTATTTGCCAGCTATGGCCTACCTTTATTGTCCTTACGTCCCTTATCCTAACCTCATTCTGCCACACATTGTAATATATACTTTTTTTGTATATTGCTTGTATGTTTTGTTTATCCTCTATGTGTTCGCCTTCCTCTTGTGCTCTGTGTTCTGCTACCCCTGCTATGTTCTTCTTTATCCTGCTCCTCACGCTGCTCGCCAGTTCGTACATACTGAGTCCATACCTCTGTTCCTCTCATACCCTAACGGCATACCCTCCCTGGCTTCAGTATATCACTCATGGTCAACATACAAGGGAGAAAACCTGTTCATCTGTTCATTCCTTCAACAGCTCTCTCTCTCTCTTACGCTTCATCACATCCTCTACACATCTAAGTGCCACCCAAAGCCTTCCATCTTATCTCCTTCTCAATATTCGTCTTAATTCGGCATCCCTCCTCTTTCTGCTCTTTCTCTCTCTCCCTCCGTCGACCCTTACAACGGACACAAACATTCTTTAGCTAACACTAGAATCAATGGACTTAATTTCTTCTCTGAACGCTGCCCAGTGGGTCATATGAGCAATGGCAGACAACACGTGCTGTCCAAGACTGATAATGGGCCTAACAAACGTGGGTAGGCGGTCTGAGTGGGTTGGCGAGTTTGTGGCGATGACGTTGGTAGTAGTCGCTCTGCTCTGCTCAGCCGCCAACGAGGTGGCAACGACGATACGAAATGCGTGGTCCAACGCATCCGCACTTCAACCCAGCGAGTGAGTATTGCTAGATCATCTCTCAGATCAGAAGCATTGAGACAGCGGCGGCATAATTGGTGAGGAGGTCAGAGATGCTGCAGTGTGGATGTACCAGGACAAACAACTCTCCTCAATGTGAAGCAAACAAAGGTACCATGTAATCGTGGAACGTAGTAGAATATGCGCAGTGGCTTCTTGATACTAGGCCGCGCCAATGGACTGGAGAGCTATGTTGGGACGCAGGGAGTTTGAATTGGAACGCGTGTCGAGAGAGGTTCGGGGGAATTTTTGTAAGGCGAGTCTATGGATAGTGCACCTTACGCTGATTAGTCACAGGGCACAAACCATTCAAAGCTAAGGTTCACAGAGGCCATAATACAATTACGACACAGACAGTTAGCTGAAGACAGGTGGGCATGGAATATAGCGAGCGTAATAGGGTTCATTCACCCGGCCCAATCACAGTGAAGACATCGAGAACTTAAGAGTTGTCGAGCTGCCACTCAGAAGGTCACTAAAAAGGTTTCTACTATAGCAGCCAGTCACTCCTATTCGAGAGAGGAGCGGCTACTCTTGATCGGGTGCTATCAGCCTGGCTGCCACAGAACTCTATGGAGTAGTCAAGGCAAGTGCATTACGAGACATCATGATATGCACTTGAGCGCCTAGAGCCAGAAAGGATAGGCATCACACATACCAGAGCCCAGTCCACAACCTCACTGCGCGCGCACACAGCTCCCTGCAACACCATCCAGAAACCACTCCATCATAACAGGGGACGGCGTCAGAGAGGAAACGGCCCCAAAAAAAATAGCCTACACAGACCAGTCCCACGAACACCAGCACACACCCACACACACCCACACCCAACCACAGCTGGTTATCGCGCCAACAATTCACACCACACACAGAGCCCACCATCACGCCATACACTTAACCACACACACACACACCACACACACACACACCCCACACAGCACTAAGCAGATAGGGGCTGGGTCCGTTCAGCTTTCGGTTTATAGGAATGCAG
>NW_019942514.1:5089085-5138158 GCF_002910315.2 Salvelinus sp. IW2-2015 | reverse complement strand
CGACGGGAGGAGGGCGCAGGTTATCTTATATGAAGAGGGAGAGAAGGAGGAGAACTCTCCTTACTGCTTATATCTGCGTCCGCCGCTCCCCCCCCGTTTCAATCAACAAACAAATTACTTTTTGTTCAGCAGTTAACAATAAATTCACGCTTAACTCGAATAAAGTTTATTACACAATCATAAAAGCGGTATTGTGCCGTGAGCGAGACAGAGAGTGGGGGCGAGAGAGAGGGAAGGAAGAGCCGAGCGGACGGGAGGGGCGGGGAGGGGAGAGGGGTGGAGAAGGGGAGGAGAAGGTAGTGCATGCGCACTAGCGGACAATCAATATGGCCGTTTAGAACTTTAGCTCTCGTTCTCAAATTGCTTTGTTAAAATCCCCAGCTACAATAAATGCGACTCGGGCATGCTAGGTTATCCAGTTTGCAATAGTCCAGTGAAAGTTTTCTTGAGATGGCATCTTGGTGTCTGTTGAGGGGGGGAATGACCACAGCTTGTGACTTATTAATAACTGACAAGAGGTAACTTTGCTTCCTCTCGAGGTGTGGTAAGGTTAACATGAGTTTAGCATAGCTTGATTGTAAGGAATTCTAAGTTTCTGGAGCATCTCCCATTGGAGAGGAGAGAAGGACTTGAGTTCCTGTTATGTTGTTATTGATTACACCATGAGTCGATAATCATAAAGCATACACCCGCCCTTTCTTTTCCCAGAGCAGAGGGGTTGTTTATCTCTTTCGGCCGCGATGCATAGAAGCACGGTGGGCCGAAAACCGACTTTCCGACAAATATCCCGAAGAGCCATGTCTCCATGAAACAGAGAATGTTCCAATCTCTGATGTCTCTCTGGAAGGCAACCCAGCTCGAATTTCAATTCTACCCATGTTGTTAAGAGTGACATCTTTCTAGTAGTATTACTCTGGAGCGGTTGCGATGTGACAACATCTATGGAGGCCTGGCCAGGGTCGCCTCTTCGTCTGCCCCTTCTGGCCGCGGCTGGTTTGCTCGTTTAGGAGATGGCCCTTTCTGGGATGTCAATCCATTGTCCTGGGTGTGGTTCCCCGGAAACAGAGAGGATCCTGATTATTCCGCGGGAAAGGTCGTATTCCGCCGTAATGTTGGTAAGTTTGACGTCGGCTCGCTTATTATCCCAAATAGTTTCCTCTTGACCCCCGAGCCCCACTGTAGTGTAATAACACTTATAGATTTCCTGGTGGTAACCAATGTGAAGAGAGCGTAGTAATACATTACAAAAAAACTAAAGTACTGCATAGTTTTCCTACACAGAGACCCGAACAGTCGAGGGGCGACCGTGCCTCTTGTCGAAGCAGGGCGGCCATGCGTGTCCAGTAGTGATATGCTAGTCTGTCTTTACCGTGTCCTCCCATTAACACGATTAGGATTGGACTCCCTTATGAACACAACCCGCTTGGTCAGTCACAAGTTGTTGTTGACGAGTTTATAGGCAGCCTAGGACGGTATGCTACGGTGGCTGACTCATGCCTAATGGATTAATAATTTGTAGTTTATGCAGCTAAACCAAAACTGGGCATAAAGCAGTTTGTTCAGTAGTGACACTGTGAAAGCCTCAAAGACCCAAAATACTGATAAATTATTGGTAAACCAAACTCCGCCCACATAATGAATTCCAGAGAAAACAAAAGGTTCCCGGAGTGTAGATAAATACCAAGTGTTTTGAAATGTGTCGGTATTGGCAACAGAAAATAGTATCACACATGACCCCGCACATTTTTGTTTGTCTCCGTGTGCTTAGACTCTGTACCCAGTACTTCCCAGTATATGTGGCACTTCCCTGGTTCCTCCATCAAAGAACACGCAGCTTGATTCCCAAGACATAACGTGCCTATACAAAAACATCTGCTTTCCCTCCAGACTGAGGATCAAAACTCTGCTTCCCCCAAAACATCACCAGTGCCTTTGGTCCCAAACACAAACAACTCAGTGCATAGACATTGAACAATGAACACAAAACTGATCCCAAGCTCTCTGAGATTCAGCCACTGTAATGTCCCAAGGGATTGTGGTCTCCTACATAGCTATTGGGATGGGACTGTATTTCCATCCCTATTCTGATACATTAAACCGTGTGAGCTTACGGTTACATTTTTACTATTTTGTTGTAATATACAGTTCGCTGGGTTTGGATTAAAGGCAAGACATATTTAAATTTAAAGCGGCAATCAGCAGTTGGAATTAAGAAATAAAGGCATCCTCCCCCCGCTGTCCGTAAGACCTTGAGGCCGGCGAGGGGTATCGTGAAGAGATTTAGATGTACCTATTTCTCATCTAAATTCATATGGACGTAATGTTATCAACAGGGACTGTGTCGCGATCCCCGTGATATCCATGCCAAACCAAGACTAATGACTCTGGTCCAACGTGTACTCACGCAGTTCTGTTGTATCGAGGAACTGTGATATATTAGTGCTTTGGATATACATATAGGTCTCTACCTTTGTTTCACAACGCCGGACACGTGAATACTGGCCTTGTGCATAAAATAACAAGCTTCTCGCTTATTTTGGATTTTGATGGGGTTCGACAATTTTTTATAGTGTACGAGATGTTTATTGCTTCTAAGAATTCATTGGGGTCTATCATTAATTTTCAAAGTCCCCCATATCAAAAATGATGTTAACAATCTGCAGATTGGCCCCTGTAGAAATGTCACCCAATTTGCCTTACATTATGATAATGAGACTATGACTTAGCGTATACAGTATCTTATTACAGGCTTAATCTCAAAAAGGATTAACACGTCACTGGTTGACTATATATTAAACCTGTAACATTATGCTCTCTGTCCTTCAGAGGCTGACAGAACCCTCTATTAACCAGATATGATGACACTATTCTTAAGCTCAAATCCATGTTGGGTTTCTAACAGCCACATCATTTGTCAGTCATCCTATCACTGTCACACTGGTCGGTCTGAGCAGGGGGAATTATGCTCTGCATTTTTCCAGGTTTACCACAGGTGTTACAGGTGCCAGACTTAACTATATTGAGATATCTATATGAATATATGATGCTTGATCAGGAACAAAAGAAGAATAAGCCCACACGCTGTTCAGTATTGACTTCCAGGAAGTATTTAATGTGCGTAGAAAAACAGATTTTGACTGCGTCTGTGGTGGAATATGCTCTGGGGGCATCTGAAACAAGTTGAGTGCAGGTTATCTTCATCTCTATCATAAATATGGTAATAATATGCATTCCTCGTGTGAGCGTCTAATCTAGAGAAACTGTTTTTTACTTTCCATTCTATTTGGAATTTAAAGTTATAAAGCATATTCTTTATGATACGCTCAGTGAGCTTGGCAGGCATTTGTTTCCACCCAATTTAACAATGCCTGGCGATTCAAACTGATCATTAAACTTTAATTAAACAGAATTTCATGTATTTGCTTAACACACACACAGCACTGAGGCAGTAGGCTGTCACGTTCATTTGCCTTTGTATAGAATGCGAATGATGCTGTAAAAACCACAAAACAGTCAGTCTAACCTTTCCCCAATACTGAGATAAACTGTCAAAGATTTCCATCAGATTACCGGCTCTGTTTTCCATTGTTTGTGTTGGCACCCTCGTTTGCCTGCGCTATTTCCCCCTGCCTGCTGAGAAAATGTATTAAAATAACCACAAACAGCTTCTAATTTCCACCTTGATTCAACTTTCTTAGGTGGCCTATATGCCCTTCATTTAATAACAGTAGTCATTTGTTACTATTATATATGGGGTTGGTAACACTTTACTTGACACCCAGTGTCATGTCACGTTATGACACAGTCATAACATGTCATAATATGCCATAACAAGTGACGTAACTTTTCATAACCTGTTATAATATGGTCATAAACACAGTCATTAAGCATACTGTATTTAGCTCTGTTGTGACATACACTGTGCTATTTTATGGCTGGTTATGACACCTACATAATAGTGTCAAAACCCACAAAACCAACCACACAAGGCAAAACATTCCATTACACCATAGCCTACACGTCAACAGTATGTTTATGTTATATATATATATTTTTTTTAACTGACTATATTCAAATATAATTGTAATTGTGCACACATTGATGTCAGACATGCACCTACATCAATGCTCTGTTGCTGATGACTGGGTTGAACGCAGGCGCAGATTTGAGGAGCAGGACAAGACACCCTCTCTGTGACTGATGACTGATATAAGGACATGTACGTGATAGGCCTATCTGGCTTATATGATTATGATGGTCATAATGCTTCTAGACAGCGTAATAAGTTTATTTTCCTAGTCCAAGTAAAGTGACACAGAATGGTCATAATGCTTCGTGACAGTGTCAAAGTGTATTTTCCTAGTCTAAGTAACGTGACACAGAATGGTCATAATGCTTCGTGACAGTGTCAAAGTGTATTTTCCTAGTCTAAGTAACGTGACACAGAATGGTCATAATTCTTCAAGAAAATTACTTAAAATATGATGAAAAAAACATGACTGTAAAGAATTCATTACAACAACAACAAAGGATTTAAGAAACAAACCTTCAAATGAAAGGAAACTTCTTGGCATGGAAAAAACTCATTTGAATAAATGTGGGGTTTGACACTCTTATGTCGGTGTCATAACCAGCCATAAAATAACGCAATGTACGTCATAACAGTCGTAAATATACGGGTCATGAGAAGTTATGTCATAACTTGTCAAGTGTCAAGTAAAGGGTTACCATGGTGTTACTATATTACGACAGCATTAACAAAACCCACAAATAAATGACCCTTGTTTGACATTAAAGTACTTCTGAGTTTCTTCATAAGATAAGAATTCCATATGATTCCCTGTCTCACAGTAACAACAAAACAAATCCCCAAGACTCTTGACTGAGACTCCTAATAAATGATTGTATTTTTTAGAAACGAGGGCAATTTATTTTATGACATATACGCATACTGTGCCATATCGTGTACGCTCTGGTCCTGTGTCCATGCTGCTTTACATAGTGGACCCCAGTGGGACCAGGGGACATGGTGACACATAGTGACACGGGTCCAGAGGGCTGTGTGATTGAGATGGACGACCTGTTTGTGTCATCCATTCTGTCAGTGTGATGGGGGAACACATTGTGACCCTGCTACTGGGACACCAGAGGCCAGGCTGGCAAAGAGATAAACGATGATTAAAGACACAGGGACTGAATGGGAAAATGTGGATTAATGAAGCACAAATGAAATTAATAACCATGCGGTCCCAACAGAAAAAGGGGACTAAAAGAGAATATGTCGAGGGGATATGGGACGAGGGGGCTTGGTTGTTTTGGTTTCAAGGTGACAGGGAACAAAAAGTGACGCCTCATAACCTAGATAGTGAGAGTGGTGGCATTTGCAGCATAACTGTTCTGTCTCGCACCGGATGCAATGACCTTTGGTAACACTTTGTTATGACGCTGTTAAGGCATTTCGCTCAAATAAAGTGTCACCTGAGCTTTTACACACCCCTTTATGTAGTGTGATCACTGCTTATAAAAGATTTGTGACACATTTATGTAGTGTTTATGTAGTTGTAGCTTGTTTAAACTTTTGTTTAAAAAGCCTTTTTGTTGTGTTTTTTTTATTTTTTTTTAGGTATGATGAAATGCCACTCGCTTACTGTATGTTGCAGTTCACAGTGTGAGAGGAAAACAGTTTGCTGGAGGATGGAACGACTTGTGCCACGTATTGATTGCACCACCTGCTTGTCATTCGCTGTTTCTTGCTGCCGTCGCTGTATTCCTCCTCACGCACCTGTACCGCGGCTCGGCTAATTAGCATTTCTACTCGTTAACTTTCCGCTCGTTCTGATGCAGCTGGAAATCAGTCATTAATGGGTGGGTGACCCCATAGTACCTCTTTAGTCCACCCTGGTTAGGTATTAAAGGAGCCTGTGGTCTGTTGTGTTGTGGTTATGGGTATTTCATGGTAGGAACTGTAAGATCACTAGACCAGATTGGAAAAACCAAGGGCGTAACAGTGTCTTAAACATTGGGTTCAATATTTGGGTGGGGGGTCTGGGGGTCCCTCCCCCAGATTTTTGGTGTGCTGATTTATAGCTAATTTCCTGCAATGGAATCAACTGTTGAACACACATTGATCTGGCTGAGAGTTGTCATCTCCTATGGTTTCACATGGAATGGGATGAGCTCCAGTTCTATTCAATGTAGAATACTGATATGTACAACCCCTGAAGACCCCAGTTAGTTATAGGTTAATGAGGACATCATGGTAGGCTTAGGTCTTGTGTTCATCTAATGATTTTGTGGATAAACAAGTACATTCTTCTGGATGATCTGACAAGAGAGTGCTAAAACACATTTACTGAAAGCTCATCTTGCCACTTTGGAGCGGTCATTAATACAAATGGTAATATGTTTTGATGATTCTGATTGCGTTACAAAATGATCTTGTATTATTGCACAGTTGGTGTGTGATAGAGAGAGAGAGGGGGGAAACAGAGAGGGAGATGAGATATAGTTCACAGAGTGCATTTCTGTGAAAACAGGGGAACAGGGACTGTGCTTTACAGAGAAGTCAGCAGGGGGGGGGGGGGGGGGGGGGGGGGGGGAGGGCGGTGAGGGGGGGTGGGGGAGGGGAGGGGGGGAGAGAGGAGGCGGGGCACGGGGGGGAGGGAGACAGGGGGGGGGAGGGGGGGGGGGGGGGGGGGGGGGGGGGGAGGGAGAGCGGGAGGAGAGAGAGAACGATGAGTACATGCTAGTCCCCTTCACAGGAGAGATCGCTCCAACCCAAGTCACATGACAATGGAAGTGATGCAGATACCATTCTTTCAGGCCCCAGGTGGCTTTAGATGAGCCCATTTCCCCTCTAGAGGAGGCAGGTGTGGGCCATACTCAAGGGTCCTACTGCAACAATGACAGGCAGATGAGTTCCACAAGCTGAGAGGGCCTGGAACCAACTAGGCGCTAACATTGGCATAAAATAGATAATAAAAAGAACTTCTCTTCGCCCTCATGGGATAGATGTTTAGTGGGATATGAGACAATGCAGTTCTTACTGAATTGTTGAACAGGTGAGGTACTCAACATTGTCTCTGTCAACAACAGCATGAAGTGCCCAGCACCACTCTAAACAGCCCAGTGTTTTGGCCCAGTCAGGATGCTGAGAGTGGAGAGTTTTTCCACTCACTTGTAGTACACACACCGACACCGTTTCTATCCCAATTCTAGACACTATTCCCCTACAACACACTCCTACGGTGTTTCAATGCAATGTGGGTTTAGTTCACAATGCTACTAGAGTTCTGTGTTTTTTATATTTCGTAAGGACTCTTGGAGACTAGCCCTTGGGCTAAAAGAGATCCTAATAAAATCAGAATTCAAATCACTATATTATAATTTTGGGAACATCAACAGTGTGCAGGTCATTATAGTTGCGCTGGTTGGCGCAATGCTAAATTAAAATTTCCCTACCATCATATCTAAGCCAATATGACATCAATGTCGATGAACATTTGCTAATCAACTTGATTGGAGGTACACAACACTCTTACGCCTCTCATCATGATCCGTCCGGTCGTTACCGAGAACCACTATACCGGAATTTTGACAGGGTCGTTACCATTAGGGTTGTCAGACAATTTTTTGCCCAAACCTAGCTAAAATTCTAGACATTTGATTAAAATGAGGCCACAGCATCCATAAAGTGACCATTAGACTGAGATCCATTTGGACTGAATAAGTTTGTAGGTGCAACAGTTTTTTTGATTAAATTCACAATTTATCACTCTCAAGTGCATTTCTGCCCAATAAAAACCAACAATGTGCTACCATTTTGTAGCATTTCTGACAATGCTAACATCTCTTCAGCCGAATCTAAAATTCTGTTGAAAAGTTCTAAAAACCAGGTCAAGCAACTTGGTTGCTGCGCAATAGTAGCAGATAGCTAGAAGAGTGGCAGCTGTGGCTAGCTAGCTAACACCAGTTGGAAGAGAAGCAAAAGGAAGGTAGCTAGCTAGCTAGGTATATTTGTCTATGGAAGGTTTAACAGATGGCTGGAGTCATCTGTGTAAACTGCTGACCTGGACACTTGCGTGTAATCAGAGCACAAACAAATAAGCTAGCGAACATCCTTGGCTGCTATTATAACTAGCCAGTTATATACACCAAATTGCCACAATGCTAATTTATAATACATGCACACACCAGACAGATGCGTCGCTGTTAGAAGATCCAAAGCAAATTCTAGCCTTATGAATTAATTCAGTCTGCTTCCTCCTCTATCAATGCCATTTTCTTCTTGTCATTATAATCAACATTTTCACTGACTGATCAACAGTGTCAACTTACATTTCAATGTAATCCTGAAAACCAGAAGTCGCCATCCACAAGTAAAAAGTAGCAGGTAAGACAGTAACATCATAATGATCATTGCTTGCTTGCACGACCTCTGCGCAGTCAAAAGAAAACGCAATGCTTGCTAGCTAACTTGGTTAGCTATGTGATAAAATTTAAATATGTTCAACACATCAACTGTTTTAGACAACAACAAGAAATATATCATTTTACCAAGCAAGAGAAATAAAGGTTCAATCAGTACTGAGTGAATGAAAAACTAAAACATTTAGGAACGAACGAGTGCTGTCATCACCAGACTGTCTATTTAAATCGAGTGTCATGCTGACACATCTATAACAGGGTTCATAGCGTAACGGTTAACATCACTGTCATTACCCTGGGATTTGAAGATCCTGGGTTCGCCTACCAGAGGGGATATTTTCACCATTCTCTTTCGTTTTGACCCCCCCCTTCCCCTTTTCACCATTCTCTTTCGTTTTGACCCCCCCCCTTCCTTTCCCGACACACACACTTATTTTCATTCATTAGGTGTCTCTTAAAAGAGCCTTTGGGTTCGTTGGGCATCATTGACTGGCAAGAGACAGGGAGTGTGACGTGTACTAGTACTAGTGCGCACGTCTTGCTACTACGGAGGAGAGAGCGGTAGAGAAGACACCGTTGACCTCTGACGTCAGATGCACACCGTCCCTATGGTACATCCCAGGGACACACTGCTTAAAACTTCTACTTGGTCACCATCCCGGATCCGGGAGCATCCTCATCAGTAAAAAAGCTGACTAGCATAGCCTAGCATAGCGCCACAAGTAAATACTAGCATATAAATATCATGAAATCACAAGTCCAAGACACCAAATGAAAGATATTTCTGATTTTTAAAATGTTTTACAGCGAAAACACAATATGTATTTCTATTAGCTAACCACAATAGCAAAAGACTCAACCACATATTTTCACAATTTTTTTACCGCATAGGTAGCTATCACAAAACCGACCAAATAGAGATATAATTAGTCACTAACCAAGAAACAACTTCATCAGATGACAGTCTTATAACATGTTATACAATAAATCTATGTTTTGTTCGAAAATGTGCATATTTGAGGTATAAATCATAGTTTTACATTGCAGCTACCATAAAAAATATCACCAAAGCAGCCGGAATAATTACAGAGAGCAACGTGAAATACCTAAATACTCATCATAAAACATTTATGAAAAAATACATGGTGTACAGCAAATGAAAGATAAACATCTTGTGAATCCAGCCAATATTTCAGATTTTTTAAGTGTTTACAGCGAAAACACAATATAGCATTATATTAGCTTACCACAATAGCCAACCACACAACGCATTCATTCACCGCAAAGGTAGCGATCGCAAAAAAACAGCAAAAGATATAAAATTATTCACTAACCTTGACAAACTTCATCAGATGACAGTCCTATAACATCATGTTACACAATACATATATGTTTTGTTTGAAAATGTGCATATTTAGCAGTACAAATCGTGGTTTTACAATGTGAATACGTAGCCAAACTGCACAAAATTATCCGGAGATATTTTGGACAGTCACCTAATCTAATCAAAGAACTCATCATAAACTTTACWAAAAAATACATGTTGTACAGATGAAAGATACACTAGTTCTTAATGCAATCGCCGTGTTAGATTTAAAAAAATAACTTTAGTATGACATACAGCTTACGTTATAGCGAGACAGTGCCTGCAATGAGGGCGGAAAATAGAACTAAACATTTTCCACAGAAATACGAAATAACATCATAAATGGTTCCTACTTTTGCTGAGCTTCCATCAGAATCTTGTACAAGGAGTCCTTTGTCCAGAATAAATCGTTGTTTGGTTTTAGAATGTCCTCTTCACCTGTCGAATTAGCAACCTTAGCTAGCCAAGTGGCACGAAGATGTCCATCTTCACCAAACGCAGAGAACGGAAAACGCCAAAACTCCCGATAAACGTTCAATAATCTGATAAAACTATATTGAAAAAACATACTTTACGATGATATTATCACATGTATCAAATAAAATCAAAGCCGGAGTTATTAGACGTCTATACCGAACGCTTTTCAGAAGCCAATGTCGATGTCCTTCCCGTGCCTTGCTAGACAAAGGAAATTGGGGTCACGTCATTCCAAGAGCTCTTGTTCGACCTCAGATCAAGCTAGGCACCTCCCACTGCCTGTTGACATCTAGTGGAAGGCGTATGAAGTGCATGTATATCCATAGATTTCAAGCAAATGAATAGGAAGGCCCTGGAACAGAGCCTCGATTTCAGATTTTTCACTTCCTCCACTTCCTCCACTTCCTCCAGCCAGTGTCTCCACTCCTTTAATGCCAACTTCACCGCCAGGAGCTCCCGTTCACCGATGTCATAATTCATCTCTGCAGGAGACAGTTTTTTTGAGTGGATACAATTTCTGTGGATTACCTTGGCATTGGGACAGGACAGCCCCACACCCACTTCTGGAGCGTCCACCTCGAAGGGCAGCGTAGGATCTGGGTGCTTGAGCAACGGGGTGGAGGTGAAACGTCCCTTCAGTAGGCGGAAGGCATCACCAGCTGCAGGACTCCACACCAACTTATGGGGACTACCCTTGAGGAGAGAGGTGAGAGGAGAGGCGATAAAGATACCTTTTTTATGAAGCAGCGGTATAAGTTGGCAAACCCCAAAAAACGTTATAACTCCTTTATGGTGCTTGGGACTGGCCATGACTTGACAGCGTCAAACTTATTTTCATCCATCATCACTCCCTGAGGACCGATCTGATGTGATCCTCTGAGTTAGCTGAGTAGACCAGGATGTCGTCAATATACACAACCAATTGGCGCCAGAGCATGTCACGGAACACCTTGTTAACGAATGCTTGGAACACCGACGGAGGATTGGCTAATCCATAAGGCATCACCAAGTACTCATAGTGGCCAGACATCGTGCCGTTTCCATTCATCCCCCTCACTGGATGTGTGAATGAAACCCTGTTGGAGAGCCTCCTGGTTGTACTCCTCCATAGCCTTGGTTTCAGCCTCCGACAGAGGGTAGATGCAGCTGTGCAGAGACGCGGTGCCTGCAAGCAGGTCAATGGCACAGTCCCAGGGGTGATGAGGAGAGAGACAGGTGATGCGGGTCTTGGAGAAAACCTCCCGGAGATCCTGGTATACCTCTGGGATGTTGGGCTGAAGGGCAACCACAGGACTCTCAACTGACATGGAACCACCGGGGAAGGGAAATAGGTCATCCACTGTGAGGTTGAGAAGTGCTGTGATGTGTGTGATTATCCCAGATTCCAGTGGTCAACTATCCAGTGCTTGATCCGGAAAAGGAGAGCGGGTATGAGGTGATGTTCAGGGAGGAGGTGAGGGCCTGGTCAATTAAATTCCCTGCGTCACCGGTGTCCACTAGAGCTGTAGAGACAACACATGAGGGACAGCCAGCCAGTGAAATTGAAACCAGAATGGGTTTGGTGATGATGGAATAAGGACAGAGCCCAGGCTGTCTCCGGCGGTGTTGCTCTGACGTGGGGAGGTGTGTGGACACTACCTCCATGGGTTCAGACTCAAAGGAGGAGGGTGAGAGGCGATAGGGGTGCTGACTCTCCCGTAGAAGGTTAACCAGACGGATGGCCATCATGATGAGTGTGTCCAAGGAGAGGTTGTCGCCATAAACCTCTCATAGGAACCCAGCTCCCATCTCCCAGACAGCCGTGGCCCATTCCAATGCATGTCCGGTCAGCAGGGAAATGACGGTGGCAACCTTGGACCTCTCAGTTGTAGGGGCTCCCGTCTGATGGGCGAAATAGAGGAAGCACTGGAGTAGGAAGCCATGGCATTTAGATGGAGTCCCGTCATATTTGTCCAGGACGGACAATCGGGCATCACTAACCTGTCGGACTGCTGGATGGGATGGGGGACTGGCTCGCTGGGACGACTCGTGGTAGTGGGTCCTCTGCTAGTTGGAGGTGATGCCCCTCGGTGATGTTGAGGCATTGGAGAACGCGGAGGACCTCATCCATAGCCGTACCCAGTTGCTCCAGTTGGTCATGGCGTTGGCGGATTAGGTGTCCCTGTTCGCTGACCTTCTGGGAGATGTCTTGATTTTCTGCGGTTGAGGCAGTATTCTGTAACGTGGACGCAGGGAGTCAGGAAGAAAATGCAGTTGGTGAGTTTAAAGAACATGAAGATATACAATACAAGAGAAGCGTACTGGACATGAAAACAAAACCTATGCTGCGTGAAAACTGAGGCTACTGAGGGCTAAATAAAGGAAGAGTAATTAAGGTGATGATGAAGTACAGGTGTGCATAATGATGGTTGCCAGGTGTGCGTAATGTGGGTTGCCAGGACCTGTGGTTAGTAGACCGGTGATGTGGAGCGCTGGAGCGGGAGAGCGTGAGTAGGCGTGACATTAGCTAAATACATAGCCTCATTAGCTAAATACATAGCCTCTCCCTAATATGTAATGTGATGTACAGTAATATCATAGAGAGGAAGATGTGCATAGCTAATGTTGGACCTGACAATAAGGTTTGATAGGATGTAACATTAGCTAGCTTGATATCAATGTTTCAACTCGAACTGGATAGCTAAGAAGATCCCTATGCTAGCTAATGTTAGCTAGCTAGCCAATTCATTTCAACTCAGACAAAGGTATTGATAACTAACCTGAATTTGCATTTGTTTGGATTAGCACTTTCTCTTGATAGCACAGGCCCTGTCGGCATTGTGCCTTTACTGCAATGGAACTGTTAATCATGATCAAGGGATAGGTTAGTTAGCACTAGCTAGATAGCATTCTGGGACTTCGTCTGCTACTAGTGCTAAAACAACTTGCCTGTTTTCATAAAAGTATTTTGTGTGTTTTCTAGGGCAAAAATAAATGAAAGATGGTACTTTTCTAGCCGGAGTACAGTCTTTTTAGCTAACATGCTACAAATACGTGTCAGCAAGCATATTACACAGCTGGTTGCATATTGTGTTTTCAAGACAACTGGGAACTCGTAACTCGGAAATCTCAGACTAAACGAGGCAACGATATCCAAGTTTCCAAGTTGGAATTCCGAGTTGGATGACCGCTGAAACCGATTTTTCCCAGTCTGAGCTAGTTGTTTTCTAAGTTCCCAGTTGTCTTGAACGCATTGAAAGCGGAAGTCTGAGAATTCCGAGTTCCCAGTTGTTTTGATCGCAGCAATAATAACAGTGTCACTGTCCTGGAATTCACCTAACAACCATTGGTAATGTAATCAGTGCTGTGTGTTTCAACTCTACCTTGTTTTTCTACAGCTGGAGAAGAGGAGAGATGGTTTGTCATGATGTCCCCTGACTAAAAGACAGGTTGATACAGATGTCTGAACTGGGAGAGACCTTGCACTCAACATCCAGATTATACAAGACACTTTCATCATCTTTCGTTATTATTGAATTGAATGGTAGGGGGGGACCCTGTATATTCTTCAAACATGTCAGGGAACTGTCTTATATGGGAAACCATGCGAAGGGATGACCGCTAACAAAATGGTGTGAATGACAAAAGAAGACGAAAGACAAGTGTAATATTTACACATTGTTATATTAGCAGGACACTGCTTCTACAGTATTATGTAGGATAGTTTATTCTACATGGAATTGTTACACTTGAAAGTTATCAAAACACTTTAGAATATTTAAAAAATATCTACATACACTGAGTACACCCCTTTTTGCCCTCAGAACGGACTCAATTCGTCGGGGCATGGACTCTACAAGGTGTCGAAAGCGTTCCACAGGGATGCTGGCCCATGTTGACTCCAGTGCTTCCCACATTTGTGTTAAGTTGGCTGGATGTCCTTTGGGTGGTGGACCTTTTTTAATACACATGGGAAACTGTTGAGCGTGAAAAACCCAGTAGCATTGCAGTTCTTGACACAAACCGGTGCGCCTGGCACCTACTACCATACCCCATTCAAAGGAACTTAAATATTTTGTCTTGCCCATTCACCTTCTGAATGGCACACATACACGATCCATGTCTCAACTGTCTCAAGGCTTAAAAATCATTTTTTTAACCTTTCTCCTCCACRTRATCTTCACTGATTGAAGTGGATTTAACAAGTGACACCAATAAGGGATCATCGCTTTCAGCTGGATTCACCTGGTCAGTCTATGTCATGGAAAAGCAGGTATCCTTAATGTTTTGTATATTCAGTGTAAGTTCAGCAATTGCACTCTTCTCATATAACTCTGTAGGCTAGTGACCGATTTAAAGTTTCCTCCTGGAAGAAGCTTGGTCAGTAGCTACAGAGTGGTATGAGAAGATTGCCATCCTCCTGCATCTCACATCTGCCTGTATTTATTGAACTCTAGAGCTATGCATGTCAGTGTGTGGTTAGACAGCCAAATCTTTAGAATATACCATAGAAGTACAAGAGAATGCCATGCTAGTTCTGGAAAAGCTGAAGTTGTACCAAATATTTTTGTTCTCCTTGTTCTATCTGTGGTTGTACTCTACTCACAACTTATTTTCATTTGCTAGATAAAGTGTAGACATACTGTCTTTATAAGCAAATCAGTATGTGACTGACGGGCTCGATTTGGTCTTATGTAGCAACATTTGAAATAGTATTTTTTACATTGGATAGAAGTAGAGACTCAGTCCTAGAAAATTGTATATCTTACACCACAGTTGAGGAACAATGGGAAAGTAATTCTCCTTTGAAAGTTGATAAACTTGTAACCCCACTTTTGAGAAAATGGCCCTTGTATGTTTTGGTATAGCTACTGGAGAGCTCTTCTTTGTCTACACCCATTCAGCATCGTTCACACCCTTTTAAGCCTTAGCCCCACCTATCTCTTTAAGGATTCACATTTGAGGCCATGTGCTAAACAGAGTGAGTGCGGTAGTGTAGTAAACAACCAAAGATTTAAAGAATAAAGGCTGGTTTATACTACGTCTATGACTTAGAATATGTGGACAACTACAAATACCTAGGTGTCTGGCTAGACTGTAAACTCTCCTTCCAGACTCATATTAAGCATCTCCAATCCAAAATTAAATATAGAATCGGCTTCCTATTTCGCAAGAAAGCCTCCTTCACTCACGCTGCCAAACATACCCTTGTAAAACTGACTATCCTACCGATCCTCGACTTCGGCGATGTCATTTACAAAATAGCTTCCAACACTCTACTCAGCAAAATGGATGCAGTCTATCACAGTGCCATCCTTTTTGTCACCAAAGCCCCATATACCACCCACCACTGCGACCTGTATGCTCTCGTCGGCTGGCCCTCGCTACATATTCGTTGCTAGACCCACTGACTCCAGGTCATCTATAAGTCCTTAGCTAAAGCTCCGCCTTATCTCAGCTCACTGGTCACCATAACAACACCCACCCGTAGCATGCACTCCAGCAGGTATATCTCACTGGTCATCCCCAAAGCCAACACCCACTTTGGCCACCTTTCTTTCCAGTTCTCTGCTGCCAATGACTGGAACGAATTGCAAAAATCACTGAAGTTGGAGACATATCTCCCTCACTAACTTTAAGCATCAGCTATCTGAGCAGCTTACCGATCGCTGCAGCTGTACATAGCCCATCTGTAAATAGCCTACCCAACTACCTACCTCATCCCCATATTGTTTTTATTTACTTGTTTTGCTCTTTTGCACACCAGTATTTCTACTTGCACATCATCATCTGCACATCTATCACTTCAGTGTTAATTTGCTAAATTGTAATTACTTCGCTACTATGGCCTATTTATTGCCTTACCTCCTTACTCCATTTGCACACACTGTATATAGGTTTTTCTATTGTGTTATTGACTATACTTTTGTTTATCCTATGTGTAACTCTGTGTTGTTTTTTGTCGCACTGCTTTGCTTTATCTTGGCCAGGTCGCAGTTGCAAATGAGAACTTGTTCTCAACTGGCCTACCTGGTTAAATAAAGGTGAAAAAATAAATAATAATATCGACATGTCTGTATACAGTTGTCGCAGTCACATTATAAACATTCTATTTTCGTCCAACATCAAACTTGTCATTGTCATTATGAAAAAGTATAAATACAAAAACGACAGGCTGCATGACATCAGCAGCCTGGTGGTCCAAAATAGCATAACTGGTGTATTTTAACACCAATAATCCCATCTGTTTAAAAATGAATTTAGTATATGTCAATCTAGCAGATCAGGCAACTAAAAGCAACAATATTAGTAAACAGTATTAGCTTCCTAGCTAACGTTAACTTAGCTGGATAACCAGTTCAAATAATGACCATATCATTTAGCTGACAATTTCTTAACTTGAGCTATTTTGTATTCATTATTACAGGAAAATAAACTTACAACAAGACCATTATTTACAAGTTAWTGGCGAGCTAATTACAGAAAATAACTTACAGTTGTGAGTGTGACGAAGTCAAAGCAGGGCATTCTACCTGAGAATATTTGAACTTGTACACTGTCTCATTGACCTAACATTATATCCTAATTTGACTTTGGTGCAGGTCATGTTTTTCTTCATATTACCGTCTCTGGTAAACACACACTATATCAAATTAAATCAAAGTTTATTTGTCAAAAGCACAGGTGTAAACTGTACAGTGAAATGGTTACTTGCATAGTGGAGTCTTTTGTTTAGACATGTAACCATAATCCCAACAAATAACGTTACTACCCTGCATGAATCTACCGGTAACTAAAGCTAACCAACTAGGTTCAATGTTAGCTAGCTAGCTAACATTAGTCTATAACTAGCATTTCAAATGGCTCTGAGATATGAATAATATTACCACACAGATCATACACGTAATGTTAGCTAGCGAGCCAGCCAGCCAGCCAGCTAACTTTAGCTAGCTAGCTAACAGTACGATCTAACTTGCAATAAAAATGACTTTCAGACAAAATCTGAAACGTGTAATATCTGAAAATGTAGCTAGCTAGACTCTCTTACCCGTATACATGGATGAATTCATCTCCCTCTCTGTCACGGATGCCCTGGTTGCCCTTAGTTTGAAGATGTCATCTGGAGACAGGTGTTTTACACAACAGCCTTCTGTGTGTTCTCTTTTCGCCTCCCTCCACATATTTGCAATCAAATGACTGAATTTTCTCCATCTGCTTAGCTATCATGCTCTGCTTCCACCGGGCATTCCACTGATTATCCACACACACTGAGCAGCTCATGTTATAGACAGAAGCATGCTACATGGCAGACCAATCCGAACTCGCGGTATGTCCAGCCCATCCATTATCTCAGCCAATCATGGCTAGTGGGAAGGTTCCTGTATTTTGTCCGTGGCTAAATCAACTAGGCTCGTAATTTAACATTTTTTTTCTCGTATTTACAGATGGTATACAAGTTTGTTATTAAGTCACATGAAAGTTCACATAATCCAGAAGGCATTTCTGCCAAAAAACTAATTTTGATTAAAAAACAAAAATCCCTTCACATGCCTCTCCTGTGAAGTAGTGATGTGCGACATACGCCTAGTTTCCTGAAGTGAGTCACATATGATAGCCTATTTACAACAGAATGTTTTTGTCTTTGTAACACAAACACTCCCATTAATTTTTAGTTGAAGCTGGCCATGTTTGTGCAATGTCCACATGTAGCCTACACTTGTAGGGATATTAGTTCTGGAATTTGTCCCCCAGGAAAGATCTAACAGAGGAATAAGGAAAGATGAGACCAAACTAGCCAGTTATAGAATATTGTGTTGACAGCTGAGTGGACTGAAGACCGGGCATTCAACACGAAGTTGTTGATATAATTTCCACGGAAACATGTCTTTACATGAGATTATAAAACTTGAAGTTGCAAGCTACTTTTGTAGCAAGGTGTTGTAGAACGAGTGTCTCATGAAACACATTCCAGACACGGGTACTTCTTGCCACCTTGGCATAACTGTGATTTGACAGAGGTTTATCAGCTAGCTAGAGAGGCTAGCCAGCTGGAGCTATCCCCAAGCTATGCTAGCTAGCTGCTGTCAGGTTGGCTAAACACAAGGTCAGCACAGGCTTTAGCCTACACATAGAACTGAATTAGTAGATAATCTTGAGATGGCGAGTGAGTCAGGAGAGGAGAAGTCCTCAACTTCAAAACTTCTCTCCATAGCTACAGTATCTTGATGTACATGTTCTACAGTATCTTGATGTACAGTTTCAGAAGTACATGTTCATGTTAATAGTTAATGGGTACATCTTGATTATTTGTGCATTTCCCAGGAGCTTTATCGATTGCCTTGTTAAAAGTGATCAGGGAAAACATTTCCAGTTAATTCCATATTGGCTTAAATGTGTTTCTGTTTTTTGGCTTTCCTCTGGAAAATCAGCTGTTAATATTAAATAAATACTAATAACTACATTATTTCTGTTGCCATTTGTCATTATTGTGTACTTTTACTTAACTTTTATTGCTGTGTTTTGCATTATTATAATGCTGTATAATAATGTTGCATTATCACCTTCCGGTGTAAATCCATGGAAATTAGACACTAAAAACGACATTTGAAGTGAGAAGTAGGCTTTGGTCTGCAGCCGAAAAAAGAAAGGAAATTCAAATGAGCACCACACTGCGTACTTCACCCATGCTCTACCAAGGTTTTCCAGAACACAGCTTTGACCTACTACAGTAGCTATGTTGGTCTATTGTACTTCCAACAAAGTGTAGGCAGGTTGCTTAAGATTCTAATTTTCTCAAACAGCCTAATTCATACTCTTCAGAGGAATAATTTACTACAGTATCCTGCTATTAAAATAATGTATATACTGTATATATATATATATATATTTATATATCATCAGGCTTGATGTATTTGTAGATATAGGCCTATTGTAAAATTGTATTATTGTAGTGTCATCATCTTTATTCCAAAAATAAATACAAATACACAGAACATTAAGCGACAGTTAATGAACTGTCCATTGCTCAGCACAGCAATTGATAAAACAGGACCATGTTTGAAAAACAAGTGGTTCTGAGCTTATGTCAATATTACACAGGTAAACTAACGGTTTCAGAAATCAGGAATGCATACACGCTCTATAGAATACATGCTCTATATACCTCTATATCTATATGAGAGACTGTGTTGAGCACACCACCACCTGTTGTTATGTTGGGTACTTACTGACCAAAGAAGATGTAATGAAATATACATCATTTGTTTTTCAGTTACATGTATTGTTAAAATAAAGGTTTAATCAAATACAGGCAGACTTCACAGTACTACAAGACAAAACAGCTCACTCAATCAAGCCTGATGGTGTTCTAAGTATAAAAGCAAAGCTAGCTTTCATATAATAAAAATATATTGAAAAGGTAGTGGAATGTGGTCATGTCAGTGTGGGGTGGGAAGAATGCAATACATGACCTTGTATGCGGTACAAATCACATTATTGTGGGGGCACCTCCTCTAAGAGTATGAATTAGGCTGTTGGAGAAGGTTTGAATCCTAAGCAACCTGCCTACACTTTGTTGGAAGCACAATAGACCGACATAGCTACTGTAGTAGGTCAAAGCTGTCTGCTGGAAAACCTTGGTAGAGCATGGGGGAAGTACGCATTGTGGTGCTCATGTGAATTTCCTAGCTTTTTTGGCTTCAGACCAAAAGCCTAATTCTCAATGAAAATATAAGGAGCTTGGTGTGGATGTATCACCGGAGGGTCTGGAGCGATGCCATCGGCTTGAAACATAAGAACGCTAAATACCCTCGCATGGTAATCTTTAAGCTGTCGAACTATCAGACCAAAGTCAACATTCTGAAGGTACAGGGGGAAAGGAGATCAAAATCCATGGCCAGTCCATTCGATTCGTCCAGGATCTGTCTGCTAAGCTAAGGAAAAAAGACAAGCAATTTGTTCCGATCAGACAGTCGCTGGAGGAAAAAGGAATTAAGTATCAACTC
This sequence comes from Salvelinus sp. IW2-2015, assembly GCF_002910315.2. Taxonomy (NCBI): domain Eukaryota; kingdom Metazoa; phylum Chordata; class Actinopteri; order Salmoniformes; family Salmonidae; genus Salvelinus; species Salvelinus sp. IW2-2015. Next base: position 5,117,905 of record NW_019942514.1, on the reverse strand, counting down.
TGATTCCCAGCAGTGCTGTGGGTATGTAAGGGAACACATATGATGGAGTTTACAAGCGCCGATGAAGCCCTGAACAGGCTGCAGGAAACCTTTCCAATTGAAAGAGAGCCCAGTGCCCTGAGGAGAGGCAGAGGCTGAAAAATAGACGAGCACACTAGGTTACATACAGTGATGCCCAAGATCAGAAGTTGAGGGTGTTAGCGGGTGTATGTGTGGGTAATTGTCTGTGCATATCAATGGGAGAGTGAAGGAGGGTGTATATGAATATGTGTAGGAGGGCGGGAGAGAATGGGTGTGCGGAGGCACAGGATATATGTTGTGTGTGAATGAAGGAGAATGGATGAGTAAGTAGACATATAGAGGGGTGTAAATGTGTCTGAGAAGAATGGAGGGGGGAAAAGACAGAGGTTGGGATAAATTTGGCCTCGGTGGGTAAGAGAGAGCAAGGATGGGAGGGGGTGATAAGCTTGGTGTTGGGGGGGGGGGCAAAGGTGGGTAAGGATGGGAGGGTGGGACAAGCTTGGATTGGGTGGGCAAGGGGAGCAAAGATGGGAGGTAGGGACGGATTTGGTTTGGGAGAGAGAGAAGGAAGGACTTAAATATGCTAAAATGTAATTGTATTTATTTTTTTATGACGTTGTAAAATGAATAAGAGTTCTGGACAGATTAGGAAAGGATGTCGAAACATTATTATTCCTTGTTTGTCATTACAACTAAGATTTAATGGTGGTTATTGTTGAGAATGGAGAGGGGCTATATCCGGGGGATTGGGATGGGGTGACAGAGGGCAGCAGACACTTCTCGGAGGTGTGTGTGGGGCCTCCCCTCATCCCATTTCAGTCTCAATATACTTTAATTAAGAGGTAATACAAACTAACCACAGTACTTAAGTGGCAGCATTTCTTCAAATGTACTGTATATACAATGTATGTACAATGTATTTTGGTACATGAAGAGAGGAGTCAGAGCTAAAAAAGTCCCCAAAAAGTATAGCGAATCAGGCACAAAGACGTTCTTTGCTTCTTGTAATTTTTCATATTTATAAAAAAAATGTATATGTCTGCTCAGCCCACATGCCCACACGCTCAAAATATATGTAATGTATACAATAACTATGTATTTATACTATGATCCTTCCATTCTATGGAATGCCCACTGCCCTCATATGTAATGTCTGCTAAAATGTTTTACTTGTATCTTCAATGATAGACGGAACAGGTAAGGTTAACTTTGATTCTAGTCAAGTAAAGACCAACAAAGTTCAACTTATCACATGGAATGTGCACAACCTCCATGATAAGGAAAAAAGCATATGGTTCTCTAACACTTAAAGAGATTGTCAGCAAATGTGGTTTCTTGCAAGAGTTACATTTAGAAAAAGGAGAAATTGAACGTATAAAGAGCTGAGTTCGAGAGGCCTATGCTGCCACCTACTGCAGTAACAGAGGTGTAGGCATCCTGATAAATAAGAATACACCATTTCCCTTTTATCCCAGTGCATGGACCAAGAATGCCATTTTCTAATGTTGAATTGTACCTTACATAGTGAAAAATGCACATTGATTTCATTGAATATCCCACCAGGGGCAAATATTATGTTTTTAGATAGAATTCAAGCTATATTAGATCAGACAGGAATTAAGATTTTAGCAGGTGACCTAAATCATACATTCGATAAGACTGACAGACATAGTAATAAAAAAGACACATTTAGGGAGCCTCGAAAGTGGCTGAAAAATGTAATCTCTACAAATAATTTACAGGACACCTAGAGCTTACTATTCCCAACTACAAAAGACAATTCCTTTTTTTCTCAAATTAAGAAAAACTATTCAAGAATTTACTACACCATTGCTTCAACTCCAAAGGTCGAGAGCCATGCGTCCTCCTGAACACGACCCTGCCAAGCCGCACTGCTTCTTGACACACTGCTCGCTTAACCCATTAGCCAGCTGCACCAATGTGTCAGAGAAAACGCTGTACATCTGGCAACTGTAGTCAGCTTGCAGGTGCGATGGGACATGGACATCCCGGCTGGCCAAACCCTCCCCTAACCCAGACAATTGTGCGCCGCCTCATGGGTCTCCCGGTCACGGCCAGAAGTGACACAGCCTGTGATTGACCCTGGGTCTGTAGTGACACCTCAAGTACTGGAATGCAGTGCCGTAGACCGCTGTACCACTCAGGAGGCTTGAATGGCCTTTTCTTTTCAAAACTTTGGAAGATTTCAACTTTCCAGCTGAAATTATTAATGTAATAAAAATATTGTATAAATTTCCTAAGCAAAAATATACACAAATAATACATTATCTGATGAGATTGCTTTAGAAAGGGGCACAAGACAGGGATGTTCCCTCTCCCCCTCCTGTTTGCAATGGCAACTGAACCGCTTGCAGAAACAATTAGAAAGGACCCAAATATAACAGGTATCAGTATTGGTAAACATGAATATAAACTAAACTTATTTGCAGATGATCTTCTGATATACCTGGCCAATATTGAAATCTCAATGACCCCTTTGCAAAAAATGTGCAATAATGGCAATAGGAAAAAAATTATAATAACTCTACAGCAATCTTTTAAGTGGACCACAAAAAATATGAAATACTTTGGATGCTTAATAAGTGACAACAAACAACAAATATATAGATACCTTTGTTCCATTACTCAACAACATGAAAGCAGATCTTATTAAATTGAAAAATCTCCCCATAAATCATACAGGTAGAATACACCTCTTTACAGTGGCATGGCTGCCAAAGTTTTTGTATTTAATTCCCCATTCGAAGACATTCTTTAAAAAAAGATACTCGATCTTAACAAACTTTATATGGGGAAATAAAATTCATAGAATAAAAAGGAAAGTTTTACATTTTCCTAAGTCTGAATAGTTATTTAAGATGTGCATGCTCATCCCCAGAATCCTTTTACATGTCTATTTTCAAAGGATAAAGCTAAGAACATTAAGAACTTCATAGTTAATTATGAAAGTTAAACACATTCTAAAAGAACCAATATCACTTCCTAAAAACACAACCTTCTGGAACATTCCTTGGATAGCTTTTCAGAATTCACAGATAAATTGGTCCACATGGAAAACTAAAGGCATATAAACCGTAAATAACTTGGTAATGGGAAATACATGTATTTCCATAACAGCATTAGAAAGTAATTTTGGACTGACCAATGTAGATATTTTAAAAATACATGCAACTTAAAAGTTACATGTCATGAAATTTTGATTTGAAATCTTTTGGACATTAGAGCAATCTTGAGGGAATCTGATTTGAGTCAGAAAATTATGTTTATATGATTGGTAAGCTATATAAAACCTTGCAGAAAGCATATCCAACTGACAATCTCTTAGAATAAATATTCACTATTGGAACCAAGACTTAAAAATAACTGATGTTGGTACAAGATGGAGGGAAAGTTGGAGCATAACTCATGAAACTACAGTTAACTAAAATGTATACTTAATCCAGTATAAATTAATATATAGAATTTATTATACAAGAGATAAAATTCACATTCTACAGCAACAATGGCGGAGTCATGTCTTAATAATGACCCAATAATCCAAGCTTTCCAGGAACGCTATGAAGTCCAAAAGTTATGGGTGGAGCTAGAAAGTTGTCTGTCAGAAGTATTACAATGTAAACAAACTTTTAATCTGTCTGTGTGCATATTCCAAGACATGGCATATGGGGGTGTAGTGCGATACCGAATGGGCTGGGTGATTCTCTTCTCATCACTCATCTTGGAAATCAATCCACCGTCATTAACACAATGGAAAATTATTATTTATTATTTCAATATTGAAATAGCATGGGCGACCGAGAAAAACGAATTGCTACCATTTAAGGCCAAGTGGCAAACAATAATGCAGGCACTAGGGATGGGGGTATGAGCATGCGGGTCTGGGCAGATGAGATGTAGTCATTGTTTGAGTGCATCTGTAAGTTGTTGTGCGTATGTATAAGTTTGTATCTGGTGGGAGAAAAAAACATTATAAAACTTCGTTTTTAGTTTTTAATAGAAATAGAAGAAGAACATCCTAAACATACAGTATCCCTATGGTCCAGGTTCTGTTAATTCTCCTTTCTATTCATTATACCTTGTTTAACCAGCTCCTGACAATGCAGAGTTAAGACATTTAGGCTTAAACCAACAGAGCTGTGGGGCATTGTGTGGCTCAGTTCATCCCTTGGCTTAAGTGATGATGTATAGCTTGTTAGCTAGAATCTCAATGTTGCTAACCATGGGAGTGTGAGAGAGAGAAAGAGAGAAAGAGAGAAAAGAGAGAGAGGAAAAATAGAGAAAGGAAGAGAGGGAGAGAAAGAGACAGAGAGAGAGAGAGAGAGAGAGAGAGAGAGAGAGAGAGAGAGAGAGAGAGAGAGAGAGAGAGAGAGAGAGAGATGAACTGGAGAAGAGTCCCCTAAGCATGCTGGTCCAGGGGCTCTGTTCACAAACAGACCCCACAGAGCCCCAGGATAGCAAAACAATTAGACCCAACCAAACCATGAGAAAACAAAAAGATAATTACTTGACACATTGGAAAGAACTAACAAAAAAACATAGCAAACTAGAATGCTATTTGGCCCTAAACAGAGACTACACAGTGGCAGAATACCTGAACACTATGACTGACCCAAAATTAAGGAAAGCTTTGACTATGTACAGACTCAGTGAGCATAGCCTTGCTATTGAGAAAGGCTGCCGTAGGCAGACCTGGCCCTATTTTCACATCGTTATAACACGGCATATAGACATAATATAACATTTGAAATGTCTTTATTCTTTTGGAACTTGTGAGTGTAATCTTTACTGTTCACTTTTTATTGTTTACTTTTTATGCCAATAAAAAATTCCAGCATTGAATTGAATTGAGACAGAAAGAGAAAGAGAAAGAAAGAGAAAACGAGTCAATGACAGAAAGTGAGAAGTGACGGGATTTAACCGAACTCCCAGGCGGTATCACCCCCCTGGGGGGAAAAGCGCCGGTGGTAACAAAGACGTGACAGGAGCTGAAGCCTCTCCCATTGTCAGGTGTCTGTTATAGTAAACCTGGGCCTTTGTCACCCATCTGGTTCACTTCTGCCAACTGACTGAATGAATTATCCAGCTCTGATATTATTTTGGTACTCTTGAGAACCCTCTGAAGTACTTTGCAGTGACAATTTGACCCCTGTTTGACCTGTTTTAGGGAATTTAAACGTTTACTCAGGGAATTGAAGTTTGTGCTTGTTTGCGTTATTGGCATGGATATGTTCTAGCTCTTGTATGTGGATTGTTTTAGCTCTTGTACGGGGATATGTTTTAGCTCTTGTACGTGGATTGTTTTAGCTCTTGTACGGGGATATGTTTTAGCTCTTGTACGTGGATTGTTTTAGCTCTTGTACGTGGATTGTTTCAGTTGCGTTGCTCATTAGATACTCCAGGCTGGTTGATGTCAGGTGTAAACTAGAACAAAGATGTTCTCCCCGCAACATGTTTGCCGCCTCAGATAGCATGTTTAGCATGTTTCATGGATTTATTACAAAGACAGCGTTGTATTTATCATAGTTCTATACTGGTAATGAAACCTTAGACCAGGGGTAGGCAACTAGATTCACTTGCGGGCCAGTTTTGGCCCACGGGCCGCCTGTTGCCAACCCCTGGCTTAACCTTCCTCTCTCTTCCCACACTCACTGTGCAGTGATCTACATCTGCCTCTGTTAATCAGCCTCCCTCAGTCTTCCTCAAGCTGTAGCAAGTGGAACTCAACTAGCATCTGTTTGCCTCTTGTTTTCTGTTGCCTTGCTCACTTGCCGTTTCTCACGAGTGACGCCCCGTTCTTTTTAATCAAAGACAATTCCTACTCCACCAAACGAGCTTTGCTGTGATAGTTCCCCCGCCACCGCTGCCACCATTGGGATCTGAAGCAGGGAACGGGGGGATGCGCCAGTGTCACCCGAGCCTTTTGACCCACAATGCATTATTTCTCTCCCCCTGTCCTTTTGTTTGGTGGTTCATCATTCCTGCAGCGTCCCTGCAATCTGAGTCATCGTCAACAAAACACATTTTGTAGTTGAGGAAACCGTGGGGTTAAATGAAGCCATTTGGCGATAGACTTGAGCCGAAATGGAGCCAATACTGGAATGGGTTGGGTAATGATGGGTTTCCCCCAGGTGCCTGTACTGCCACGGAGGAAATCATGACGGCCATTGCTGACTGCTGTTGTTGTAGTTCTGGGGCAGGAGATGTAGGTATCAGAAGCAACAAGCTCTCACAGTCTCACTGCAGAATGAAACTTTTATCCATGTTTCTCCAAACGTCAAATTTTGAAGTTGCGCCAAACATCAAATTTAGAAGGTTAAGGGTAAAGGTTTTGATTAGGGTTAAAACATTATGTCTAGGCACTCATTCAAATGGTTAAGGGTAAAGGTTAAGGTTAGGGTTAAGGTTAGGAGTTAGGGTTAGGGTTAGGGTTAGGGTTAGGGTTAGGGTTAGGGGTTTGGAGTTAGGGAAAATAGGATTTTGAATGGGAATACATTTACTCCCCAAAAATGTCTGAGAATTCACGAAAACAAAGCTGTGTTTTGGGTGTGTGCGTGCAATTGTGCGTGCGTGCTCAAGCGCACGTGTGCTTGTCTGCATGCATGTGCGTGTCTTGGTGGGCTGCTGTCAGAGCTGCTTGGCTCAGCCTGTAAGAACTTCTATGATTGCAGTGACAACAACAAGCTGCTGCTGGCTGTGACAGCTCCTCTTTGGGCTCGTGTTGTGAGAGAGAGGAGGATCTGAAGGGGCCCGAGGTAAAACAAATACACATTCCAATAGGCTCCAGCAGCACCTGCTCCATTTACATTTCTTAATTGCAAATGAAGGGAAAAAAACTGTTTCTCCAAAGCCGGCTAGAAAGAGAAACCGAGAGACGACTTGCATATTGGAAAGAGAGGCAAGAAGGAAGGATATAGATAGAGTGTTATATTGGACGACAAAACTTTGTCATATGTTTGTGGGCCTGTATGTAGATTTTTATCAGTGTGCAAATGTTTGCATATGTGTGAATGTACAGTTTATACGTACGTGTATTTTGTCATTAAAAGTTTACTAAACTGTTAAAGAATTGACTAACCCAACCAACTCTGATATAGGCCTGAGCAGCCCAAGTGAATCTCACCACCAATCATTGCCTCATCCTCCCACTCTGTCTCTAACTTGCTCATGCATGTCACTACAGGTGCAAGGACTGTGTGCCTGAAAAAGGTTGGCCTGGTTGCTTCTTACCAGGCTGTCTATCGATGTCCCGAGGACGTTGGGAAATGCCTTAATAACTGGCTATTAGGGGCAACAGAGCTATTACCATCAAATAGGCTAGGGGGTTGTGGATGGGCTTCATCCCATGACTCTGGATCAGAGTGTTTCGTGTTCGATTCCAGAGGTAGACACTCGTTAATTTTGTAAACAGTTTTTTAACCCTATCCGTAACTCAAGTTGACACTCAACTTCTCTCCTCTCTTCACTGGCACACTTCATATGGACTCTTACTTAGAGTTGCCTGTGTAAAGTCACTTCATTTCACACACACCCTAGCTATTTAGCACCAGCTACGCCTTGTCTCAGTCGGTGCCTCCCAATAATATATCCTTTCTTAAGTGTACACTCGTTCACTACATCCAACAAATATCAACGCATTGGATTGGAGGAGGCATGGGTTAGTGGGAGTTTCCACCATACTTTTTGTACAAGTCACTCTCTTTCAAATCAGTGAAGTGAAGTGAATAAGTGCACACTTTGGGAGGAATCACAGACAACTGGGACATAGCGAGCGTGTGCTAAGGAGAACGAACATAAGGCAGTCTCATCCATCCATCCATTTGGAACATTTCTGTTCTCGTAAGAGAACATTTCATTTCAATATTTGGACAGTCTGAATGTAACTTTTTAAAGACAATTGGAATATTTAGATGCCTGCTGGACTGTGTGTGAATTCTAATGTGTGCGTGTCTGTGTTCCTATTAGTGTGTGTGTGTGTGTGTGTGTGTGTGTGTGTGTGCTTATTAGTGTGTGTGTGTGTGTGTTTTATTCCACTGGCAAGAGCCTTATTCCCACCAGCTGTCGGAATGCATAAAAACCAGCCTTGTTGTTAAGTCTGGGGCTTAAAACGCTGCCAAAAAGAAAGCTGGGCGAATAACAGCATTAATTCTGTGATTTGAGCCACCATTCAAACGCGAGTTTAAAAGTGCTTAAAACTAGCAGCTGGTGTCAACAAGGTAATAAAAGCGGGCGCAGGGGAGCGCTCTGCCTGATTAGCGCTGGAGAGTGGGACACCCGTGTTGCTTGAAACAGAAGTGAGGTGGGCACACAGGATACAGTACCTCGTTCAGGGCACCGCCAGCCATGCCAGTCTGCAGAAAGAGAGTGGGAAAAGGGGGATCAAGAGAAAATGGGAGGAGGGGAGTGAGGGATTAAGAGAAAAGGAGATAGAATGGGGAGAAAGCAAGAGAGAGAAAGAGTGCAAGAGAGGGAGAGAGATGGAGAATGAGAGAGAGAGAAAGATGGAAAAAGAGTCATTGGACTCTATGGGGCATATGCCTAATTCAGTCTTGTCTTTATTTTCCCTCTCTCCTTTCCCCAAACTTCATCAAAGTTGGGATACAGTAGAGAACAGGGATAGTGCAAGATGATAAGTACTCCTGTCCAAGTCAAAGATGTCATCTATGACAGGTTGGAGTCATGGCAGAGGTATGACAACTTTTAGAGCGCCAGACAGTGCCAAAGTTTTCATATCTACTACCCATCCAGCAGTAGCTGACGTGGGATTGAAAAACGGAACGCTCGGCACTCTTTGGGTGCATTAGCTAACCTTACACTCCACCTCGCTCTGCTCTTGGAGAGACTCATCATCAGCAAGGTTGAGATTGTCATTAAAATGTGAAGACTTGGTTGGACTTGCGCCACAATGTGCATTATGATACATACCACTTCTCCACTCCCCATTAACTTGTCCTTCACGTTATGACTCTCTAATGGTCTGCACGTCAATCGAGTCCTCTCCTCTTCCCTCTCTTAAAATTCCTACCCCTTCCAAAATCTCCCTTTGCACATTGAAGTGAACAGAATGTTTTACACCATTTCCAGGCTGTCAGTCAAAGCGGAGGACAACTCCTCGTTGTCTCCAAGGTTAATGTGCTGAGAGACGCTGAGAGACTTATCCACCATATGGAAAGGTTCATTCAGGCACTGTTAAAGGTTGCCCACCATCCGCCTTCCCACACACTGTAGGATTGAGATAATAGCACTCATCGCCATACAGTTTAAGCCACATATCTCTACTACATTTCTAGTGCTAGTGCTAATCCTAAAATATTAAGGTCTGTTAACATTAGGCCACCCCTGAAATGATCTCTCTCTCTCTGTGTGTCTCTCTCTCTCTGTGTCTCTCTCTCTCTGTGTCTCTCTCTGATTTTTTTGTTTGTATTGTTCTCTCTTCTTCTTGCTCCCTATTATTTTTAAATATTCTAAAATCTTGTTTCTGTCTCTCGTTCTTCTCTCTCCTTTCTTTCTCCTCTCTCTTTCTCTCCTCTTCTCTCTTCTTCTCTTCTCTCTTCTCTCTCTCTTTCTCTCTCTCTCTCTCTTCTCTCCTCTCTTCTCTCTCTTCTCTCTCTCTTCTTCTTCTCTTCTCTCTCTTCTTGCTTCCTCTCTCTCTCTCTCCTCTCTTTCTCTCTCTTTCTCTTTCAGAGTGTCTGTCCTCATCTCGTACAGATCCTCTATCTAACTCAATTCTCTTCTCTTCTCTCTCTCTCTCTCTCTCTCTCTCTCTCTCTCTCTCTCTCTCTCTCCTTGACAATATCCAGCCATTTGTTTCTCAGCGCAGGGCCATCTGTTACTAGGCAGGCTGAATGCTTGGTTGAAATATGTACGCTCTAATTAATTCAACCAAATTGTTTTAGAATAGATTAATACAATAATGGCAGCACATGAAAGGTTATTTCAAGTACACCTTTCAACTAATTTCATAAAAATCGACGGTTGCGCTGTTTAGCCCGCTCGGTTACTGTTGCTTGTTTACCAAGTACTGTGTCTAGCGGAGAGATAATGCTGCTGTCATTTTATCTGCTGTTTTTTTATTGTCTGATGGCGACTGTGACCTTTGGGAGGTAAACAACTTGATGCTTTCAGCATTCGGACCTCTCTGAGTGTCACAGTGCAGTAAGTGAGTTGAGTGTGGAGGTCATCCCTTTGTTCCCCCTCGCAGGCGATACTGTAGTTGCACCACAAGGCCCAATCATAGACTGTGCAGTGTAAGTGTAAAGTGTGTAAAGTGGAGAAGGTCATGATTTCCTTCACAACACCTCTTCATCGTCAAAGAGAATTGAACTGATGCTAGAAGCTTCCAAAAGTAGCTTCTGAAATATGTTTTGAGTCTTATAGCAAAGATCTACTGTTAAAAAGTTATACCATGACACTGTCATAGCAGGCCCAAGTATGATGCGCTTATGACACAAAAAGGGTATAGCATCACTCACCTAGATTTGGCTCCGTGGGGAAGTCACAGCACAGACACACTCAGAAGGCACTGAGCTGTTGTTCATCAAGAACAACACAACCTCACTCCTCTTCCCCAGAGAGGTAGCATTATAGATTTCCTGGTAGACAGAGATCTCTTCTCCTGTTCTTTTCCACTGCTTCAGTTCATTAGTGCAGTTGTGTCTGCGCAGGTGCGCTCGCAAAATAGTCCTGCGTTCGTTTTGGAGGCTTAACAACACACATGCACGAACYCACACAGACACACACACACACYCACACGCTCGGCGCCGGGTGCATTTTCTTTAAGACAAGGAATATGATAATGAACCTGGCTTGATAGAGTAATTAACTGGGCTAAATGAAAATCCCACGAGGTTCAGGGATGGTTAGCAGATGTTCTTTGAAATCCATTAAAGAGGAAACATCTTCTGAGAGGAGGAGGAAGCGGGGAGAGAGGAAGGAGACTGTACATGTAACATTAGTGTACATATAGTACACTACATAAAGTGGAGTGTGTGGTCCTCTGTTGTGGTGGGAGCTGTTTATTTGACCTGCTGTCTTTGTAGCAGTGCACCGGGTAACATGCTTCACAGGGTTTATGGGAGGAACAGAGTGGTGTACCATGGCTGCATAAAAGACGACAATGGAACATAATGTCAAACTCCACCAATAGACTCACACAGAGAAGAGCCATCTGCTTCGCCGTCTGAACCTTGGAACAAAGACACATGACTGTCAAAAGTTCCACAAATAGGAGGAATGCATTCTGACTCACTCACACTAGGTTTGGGTCTAATTTCCTACTTATTATTGGATTTTCCCATGCAGACTGCAGACTGCAGGCCTCAATGTGTCTAACACGGAATGGACAGAAATAGATTTAGATGGAACTGTGTGAGAGATGTTCCCTGTGAAATACTCAGAAATAGCTCTCAGAGACAATAAGCAACAGGCAGAAACAGAGGTACTTAAAGGTGTGTGTGTGTTTGTGTGTTTCAGTAATATAGGAGCACCTGTTAATAATGAGTGTGTTATCTGATTGGGCCATTATGTTGGCAGTACAGTAGGTGTCAGCCAGCTGCAGGAAGTTCAATAAGGACTTCCTGTCCTGTTCCTGTCCTCCCACTCACTCACTGAATGGCTGCAGCCTGCAGCCACCGCCCATGGTGCCTCTAGTGATGGTGCATCACTAACGTACCGCCACTGTCTGGACACACCCCACAGAAAAACTCTACAAACACACTCACTTTAACACTCCACTCAAGCACTTCACTTCAAATTACACTATTTAGGACCATAATCTGTATTTTTTTTAAACATAAATGGCATGTCATAGAACATGGGTATTCAACTCTTATTCAACTCTTACACTTACTTTATTCCGGAGCCTGCTGGTTTTATGTTCAACCTGATAACTAATTGCACCCACCTGGTGTGCCAGGTCTAAATCAGCCCTGATTTCCTGGGGGAAAATTGAAACAAGCAGTGGAACTGTCTTCGACGTCCAGAGTTGAGTTTGAGGGTTATAGACGGTTCCCGACACCTTCTTTTGCAATTTCACTTGTTTTTGAGAAACTTACCCCACCAGTAACTTGCTTCCTGGGCCTCAATCTGGAGTTCCAGGGCATCCAAAAACATGATCAAAGGCTCGAAAAAAAACCAAATACGTCCTTTTGTAAACGGCAAAGCTCTCACTAGCCTGTCCACAACAACGTGTCCGCTGTAAACACAGAGTTGCTAGCTAGCTGCCGGTCGCTAATCTACCAACCTACCTAATTCTTTTTTCTTTCAAACTACTACGCCACCAACATGAACCATAATACACAGATGAGCATCTTCAACAGATGAGCATCTTCAACAGATGAAGGATGACTGAGAAAGGTGAGGGAGAGAGACGGAGCAGGTGGCAGGTAGCCTAGTGGTTAGAGAGTTAGACTAGTAACCGGAAGGTTGCAAGATCGAATCCCCGAGCTGACAAGGTAAACATTTGTCGTTCTGCCCCTGAACAAGGCAGTTAACCCACTAGGCCATCATTGAAAATAAGAATTTGTTCTTAACTGACTTTGCCAAGGTAAAAAAAAGGCAGAAGTGCAGGCAGATACAGTGCATTTGGAAAGTGTTCTCATGAGGTTCTCAGGTGTTCTCAGATGTTCTCAGGAATGGAAGACCCAGTTACCTCTGCTGCAGAGGATAAGTTCACTAGAGTTACCAGCCTCAGAAATTGCAGTCCAAATAAATGCTTTGCAGAGTTCAAGTAACAGASACATCTCAACATCAACTGTTCAGAGGAGACTGTGTGAATCAGGCCTTCATGGTCGAATTGCTGCAAAGAAACCACTACTAAAGGACACCAATAAGAGGAAGAGACTTTCTTTGGCCAAGAAACACGAGCAATGGACATTAGACTGGTGGAAATCTGTCCTTTGGTCGGGAGTCCAAATTGGAGATTTTTTGCTCCAACCACAGTGTCTTTGTGAGACACGGTGTGGGTGAATGGATGATCTCCGCATGTATATTTCCCACCGTAAAGCATGGAGGAGGAGGTGTGGCGGTGTGGCGGTGCTTTGCTGGTGACACTGTCTGTGATTTATTTAGTATTCAAGGCACACTTAACCAGCATGGCTACCACAGCATTCTGCAGCGATACACAATCCCATCTGGTTCAGGCTTGGTGGGACTATAATTTGTTTCTCAACAGGACAATGACCAAACACACCTCCAGGCTGTGTAAGGGCTATTTTACCAAGAAGGAGAGTGATAACCTGGCCTTTACAATCCCCCAACCTCAACCCAATGGAGATGGTTTAAGATGAGTCGGATCGCAGAGTGAAGGAAAAGCAACCAACGTGCTCAGCATATGTGGGAACTCCTTCAAAATTGTTGGAAAAGCATTCCAGGTGAAACTGGTTGAGAGAATGCCAAGAGTGTGCAAAGCTGTCATCAAGGCAAAGGGTGGCTATTTGAAGAATCTCAAATGGGTATGTATAAAAAAATAAAATAATTGACCGGTAGTGTATATAAGGTCCCACAATTAGACAGTGCATATCAGAGTAAAACCAAGCCATGAGGTCGAAGGAATTGTCCGTAGAGCTCCGAGACAGCATTGTGTCGGGGCACAGATCTGGGGAAGGGTGCCAAAACATGTCTGCAACATTAAAGGTCCCCAAGAACACAATGGCCTCCATCAACTGGAAGAAGTCTGGAACCACCAAGACTCTTCCTAGGGCTGGCTGACCGGCAAACTGAGCAATTGGAGGAGAAGGGCCTTGGTCAGGGAGGTGACCAAGAACCCAATGGTCACTCTTTACAGAGCTCCAGAATTCCTCTGTGGAGATGGGAGAAACTTCAAGAAGGACAACCATCTCTGCAGGACTCCACTAATCAGGCCTTTATGGTAGAGTGGCCAGACGGAAGCCACTCCCCAGTAAAAGGCACATGACAGCCCACTTGGAGTTTCCAAAAGGCACATAAAGACTCTCAGACCATGAGAAACAACATTCTCTGTTCTGATGAAATCAAGATTGAACTATTTGATGTGAATGCCAAGCGTCATGCCTGGAGGAAACCTGGCACCATCCCTACGGTGAAACATGGTGGTAGCAGCATCAGGCTGTGGGGATGTTTTTCAGTGTCAGGGACTGGGAGACTAGTCAGGATCGAGGGAAAGATGAACGGAGAAAAGTACAGAGAGATCCTTGATGAAAACCTGCTCCAGAGTGCTCAGAACCTCAGACTGAGGCGAAGGTTCACCTTCCAACAGGACCATGACCCTAAGCACACAGCCAAGACAACTCACGGGGTTGCTTCGGGAAAAGTCTCTGAATGTCCTTGAGTGGCCCTGCCAYAGCCCGGACTTGAACCCGATCGAACATCTCTGGAAAGACCAGAAAATAACTGTGCAGCGACGCTCCCCATCCAACTTGACAGAGCTTGAGAGGATCTGCAGAGAAMAATGGGAGAATCTCCCKWAATACACGTGTGCCAAGCTCGTAGCGTCATACCCAAGAAGACTCGAGACTGTAATCGCTACCAAAGGTGCTTCAACAAAGTACTGAGTAAAGAGTCTGAATACTTATGTAAATGTGACATTTCAGTTTTATTTGTAATACATTTGCAAACATTTCTAAAAACCTGTTTTTGCTTTGTCGTTATGGGAGATGGTGTGTAGATTGATGAGGGAAAAAAACAATTCAATCAATTTTAAACAAGGCGGTAACGTAACAAAATGTGGAAAAGGTCAAGGGTTGTGAATACTTTCCGAATGCACTGAATTCAACCAGCAGCTGAGGCCCGACTCAAGACATCTGGGAACTGGTGGTGTACCTGTGGGCAATGCCAAACGATGCCCACTGAAGACAAGTGTCTTTGCTGCGTAGAGTGGGACCTGCTTATGCCAGCCATGGGAAATCTAGAATTGTCCGGCAACGAGACAACGTTGACCCGCGTGCCCACCCTACTCTGTGTAACTAGTGACAATGACTTTCCAGGCCTAGTAAACCCAGCAGTTATAGAAACTTTTTTCCATGTGCCAAAAATAAACTGGAAGAAAAGACCTAGGCCAGAGAGACCTAATGGCCAGCTGTCAATAAACTAAGTACCGGTAGTTTGTGTGTGATAAAAAGACTTCCCAGCCTTACGGTATTCATAGGCTGTGTCATATATGTCATCAGTCACCCATATGTTCATCAGTAGGCCTACCTGGTTTCATTCTGCTTTCACACAGTGAGCTGAAATGTTTTTTGTTTTTATTTTCTAGATATAGACTTGTAGCTTACAGAGTGGTCGTGGAATGGGGATTGAAAGGCAAACGACTTGGAGTTGTAGAGTTGTAGACTCGAGTCACATGACTTGGACTCGAGTCTGACTCGAGCCAGAGACAGTAGCCGCAGCATCGCCCTTGCAGAATAACCTGCAAGAGGATGGCTAGTGAAACTCACACTCGGCACTCTGATTGGACCAGCAAACTGTCAATCAACACAAGTCGGGTGAGCTAGCGAACAGATTGCTGATTTGCTGTACAGCTATAGGATCGGGTGCAGCGCAAATATCAAATTGTAGGAAGAGAGGATTGCCATAATAAATAGATAGCTATTTCAGCTCCAAAAATGGGTTGATGATCAAGAATATTAACTGTTTATTTTGCAAGCTCACCATCAATGGGGCAACAATTACTAGCATAGGCCTACTGGTCTTTTGGTATGTAACAATTGCTTAAAATGTATGATTTACTTGAAGCTTACATTTGGAATTTGTTGTTCAAATGAATTATTACTGTGGCGAAGAAGCACCATAGGCGCAGCTCTTCACATGCGCTCTCCAAACTCCTGCCATTGGAAGGTGCTTTTTCTCTCACTTGTTGAAATGTTTGCTGTTGCTTTCATATGTTTAAATGCATAGGCCCTATGTGGTAAATCTATATTCCATCTAATACCACAATAATTGCTAGCGTTTCATCATTCCATCCCCGTACCGTTTATTGCAAAACGTAGGCATTTCTGTTTCACGTTCGATAGGCCTACGACACATTTCCATTTAGCCAACCATTTGTTACCCTGTTCTGAGTGGGCGCGATGTTTATAATGCACAACGTTCGTGAGACTTATGAGGTAAAAGATATGTTTACTGCATTAAAATGTATGGTTCCCTTTGTTCATATTTCCAGGGTTATGTCAGAGTTCCGTGTGTCTGTGTCCTATGTGTCATTTTTGTTGTGCCTAACAGGAGTGCACGCGCGCCTCAGTGCCCATATAAATAATCTACGTGGCCTGCACTTCACGCCTTGGAGTCAGAACGTTGAATAAGAGACAATTATTATTCCATGTACATGTGTGCATGGTGTTGAAATATCATTAATAATCATTAGGTCTGATTAAGACGAATGTACCAATGTAACAATGGATGTGGAAATTGCCTTTTACATTGTGGAACCATTTCATTGGTTGTAATTGCCAATTGGATAATTGTATGGTCCTGGGGGTGAAGTGTTTATATTATGTTTGAGTTCCTGTTAAACAGATTCCATTTGGTTTCTCAAGGGGAGGCTTTGCAGTCTTGCCCTCTACCTGTGTCCGATCAGATAGGACAGGTTCAGCCTCATACAGAGGATATTTCTGTTGGGCTATTGCCTGTGTATATTTGGTCAATCTACATGTATATTTTACCTGATATGGCGCTTTTACCATTGGATCACCAAGACCAAGACCTGTAAATAAATCAACTCTGAGCACGTCAACCTGCCTTGCCTTCTGCTGATTTCATGCCCTTACGACTGATACAAGGTCCCGATTTTACAATTACACAGGCTAATCAAAATGTGTTTTAGACAAAATAATGAAAAGAGCTGTCTGGTAGTCTCAATAAATAGACAAAGATTTGTAGTTGAACAAGTTGTTGCATGTATAGATTTTGTTTTTACTTGACTTGAGACTTGACTTGGAAACTTGTGACTCGACTTGACTTGCTCTTAGAATGCAGGACTTGGTCTTGACCTGCTTTACTTGGGGACTCAACTTGAGACTCAAACCTTGTGACTTGCTTGTGACTCGAATAATAGTGACTTGGTCCCACCTCTGGTGGTCAGAGGCGAGTGTTACCCAGTTGCGTCGTCAGATCCATCCGCAACAAGTACCCTTCACCCACCGGTGTCTACGTTGGATTCAAGGAGGCAGATGGCGCCTTCAGAATCCTTTGAACAACCCTCCACCGATAGCTCATCACCTTTCCCCTCCTTTTCTAAATCTCCTTTTCTCATTCATGAATTTTTTGTTTGTTTACCGCAATTGCACTTTTAGCTGCCAATGTGTACAAGATCAAATTGGCCTTACTATATGTATAACAGGACCAAAAACAGTATAATCACCTTGAATTATCTGGTGGAGAATAATACATTGTAAACGTTTCATACATTTCCAATTGAGGAATGAAGAACATGTATAAGAGTTTTATTTCACAGATGAAATACATAATAATATATTGACAGTATCTGTAGAAAATCCCCTCTGATCCCTCTCTCTGACCCTTGGAGATTCTCAGGCTGCATCAAGTAGGTCACCATCCCCGACCAGAGTCTGACTATTGTCTTGCAGTAGAGGGCAATTCACACCTCCGTTGTTAGGGAGGTTACTAGAGAGCCTTCTGAGAAAGTCCCAGAGAGAGAGTCACAAAGTCTCCCTAACTCCCAGGGTCAGAGAGAGGGTTCTAAGGGGATTTTCTACAGTATCAGTGCAGTACAGTAGCATGGGCTAGCTAGATGGTGGTTTTGTAGGATAAAGTGACTGGATTTGAACTGTAAAATATATAGTAATAATGCTTACAGTAGGTTGGGTGGGTACATTGTAGTTGAATGAAGTTAGAGGTAGATGTTTAACTTTTATTTAACTAGTCAAGTCTGTTAAGATCAAATTCTTATTTACAATGACGGCCTACCCCAAACCCTCCCCTAACCCGGACGACGCTGCCCTATATACATAGACTTGAAATCACTGGCCACTTTAATTATGGAACTCTAGTCACTTTAATAATTTTACATATTTTTTCTTTACTCATCTCATATGTACAGTGGGGAGAACAAGTATTTGATACACTGCCGATTTTGCAGGTTTTCCTACTTACAAAACATGTAGAGGTCTGTAATTTTTATCATAGGTACACTTCAACTGTGAGAGACGGAATCTAAAACAAAAATCCAGAAAATCACATTGTATGATTTTTAAGTAATTAATTAGCATTTTATTGCATGACATAAGTATTTGATACATCAGAAAAGCAGAACTTATATTTGGTACAGAAAACCTTTGTTTTGCAATTACAGAGATCATACGTTTCCTGTAGTTCTTGACCAGGTTTGCACACACTGCACGCAGGGATTTTGGCCCACTCCTCCATACAGACCTTCTCCAGATCCTTCAGGTTTCGGGGCTGTCGCTTGGCAATACGGACTTTCAGCTCCCTCCAAAGATTTTCTATTGGGTTCAGGTCTGGAGACTGGCTAGGCCACTCAGACCATGAGATGCCTTCTTACGGAGCCACTCCTTAGTCTGCCTGGCTGTGAATGGGTCGTTGTCATGCTGGAAGACCCAGCCACGACCCATCTTCAATGCTCTTACTGAGGAAGGAGGTTGTTGGCAAGATCTCGCGATACATGGCCCCACTCCATCCTCCCCTCAATACGGTGCAGTCGTCCTGTCCCCTTTTGCAGAAAAGCATCCCCAAAGAATGATGTTTCCACCCCCATCGCTTCGCCGGTTGGGATGGTGTTCTTGGGTTGTTACTCATCCTTCTTCTTCCTCCAAACACGGCGAGTGGAGTTAGACCAAAAAGCTCGTTTTTGTTCTCATCAGACCACATGACCTTCTCCCATTCCTCCTTCTGGATCATCCAGATGGTCATTGGCAAACTTCAGACGGCCTGGACATGCGCTGGCTTGAGCAGGGGACCTTGCGTGCGCTGCAGGATTTTAATCCATGACGGCGTTAGTCTGTTACTAATGGTTTTCTTTGAGACTGTGGTCCCAGCTCTCTTCAGGTCATTGACCAGGTCCTGCCGTGTAGTTTCTGGCTGATCCCTCACCTTCCTCATGATCATTGATGCCCCACGAGGTGAGATCTTGCATGGAGCCCCAGACCGAAGGTGATGACCTCATCTTGAACTTCTTCCATTTTCTAATAATTGCGCCAACAGTTGTGCCTTCTCTACCAAGCTTGCCTATTGTCCTGTAGCCCATCCTAGCCTTGTGCAGGTCTACAATTTTATCCCTGATGTTCTTACACAGCTCTCTGGTCTGCCATTGTGGAGAGGTTGGAGTCTGTTTGATGAGCGTGTGGACAGGTGTCTTTTATACAGGTAACGAGTTTCAAACAGGTGCAGTTAATTACAGGTAATGAGTGTCGCGGAAGAAAACAGGAGCGGCTTTCTTAAAGAAAAACTAACAGGTCTGTGAGAGCCGGAATTCTTACTGGTTGGTAGGTGATCAAATACTTATGTCATGCAATAAAATGCAAATGAATTACTTAAAAAACATACATGCTCTACATGCTTTGTAAGTAGGAAAACCTGCAAAATCGGCAGTGTATCAATACTTGTTCTCCCCACTGTATATACTGTATTCTGTTCTACTGTATTTAGTCCATGCCACTCCGACATTGCTCATCCTAATATTTATATATTCCTTAATTCCATTCTTTAACTTTTAGGTTTGTGTGTATTGTGTGTATTGTTGTGAATTGTTAGATATTACTGCACGGTTGGAGCTAGAAACACAAGCATTTCGCTACACGCACAATAGCATCTGCTAAATGTGTATGTGACAAATAAAATTTGATTTGATTTGAATTGTGCAACGCCCTATGGGACTCCCGATCACGGCCGGTTTTGATACAGGCCGGGATTGAACCCTGGTCTGTAGACTGCTACACGACTCAGGGTRCCTCAAAATCCTGAGTAGCATAGGTAGTGGGTCAGTAGCAACAATCGTGTATGTGTCTAATGAATGGAAAAAAGACAGCTTCAAGCTTTACAAAAGGCAATATTTTATTACCAAGTCTCTTGTGAATTGATTCCATTGAATTGATCCCATTTGTGTCATGGATGTGATTAGGGAGCAGGAACTCTCAATGGGTTGTCGGCACCAGAGTGGGAACGTTCATTTTGTCCTTTTTATTTGTATTTATTTATTTTTATTTAACCTCTATTTAACCAGGAAGGGCTTATTGAGATTTGAAATATCTTGTTCAAGAGCGTCCTGGCCAAGATAGGCAGCACCAAGTCATTACACAATTACAGACTGTAACGTTCGTTGTTGGAAGGATTGGACCAAGGTGCAGCATGGAAGGCGTTCATCATGTTTATTAATGTGAACCAGCAACAAAACAATAAAGAGTAACAAAAGGAACGTGCAGCTTTGTAGTGCAAAAAGGCTACAATACAAAAACAAGATCCCACACACAACAGGTGGGAAAAGGCTGCCTAAATATGATCCCAATCAGAGACAACGATAGACAGCTGCCTCTGATTGGGAACCATACCAGGCCAACATAGAAATACAAAAAACTAGAGTACCCACCCTAGTCACACCCTYACCTAACCAAAATAGAGAATTAACTAACGAGTCACAAACCCGGATCCGGGATCCCCCCATCAAAAAAGCTGACTAGCATAGCCTAGCCTAAAGCCACAGGGATATCATATAATAAAATGTTCATGAAATCACAAGTCCAAGACACCAAATGAAAGATACAGATCTTGTGAATCCAGTCATCATTTCTGATTTTTTAAATGTTTTACAGGGAAGACACAATATGTATTTCTATTAGCTAACCACCATAGCAAAAGACACAACTTTTTTTTCTCCACCATTTTTTTCCTGCATAGGTAGCTATCACAATTTCGACCAAATAAAGATATAAATAGTCACTAACCAAGAAACAACTTCATCAGATGACAGTCTGATAACATATTTATTGTATAGCATATGTTTTGTTAGAAAAATGTGCATATTTCAGGTATAAATCACAGTTCTACATTGCAGCTGCAATCTGAAATAGCGCCGAAGCAGCCAGAATAATTACAGAGACCAACGTCAAATACCTAAATACTCATCATAAAACTTTTATGAAAAATACACAGCGTACAGCAAATGAAAGACCAACATCTTGTGAATCCAGCCAATATTTCAGATTTTATATAGCATTATTATATAGCATTATATTAGCTTACCACAATAGCCAGAAACACAAGCCATTTACCAGCAGCAAAGGTTAGCGATCGTAACAAACCAGCAAAAGATATATAATTTTTGACTAACCTTCATAAACTTCATCAGATGACAGTCCTGTAACATCATATTACACAATGCATATAGGGTTTGTTCGAAAATGTGCATATGTAGCGGCACAAATCGTGGTTATACAATGTGATTAGTAGCCAAACTTCAAGCAATCTGTCCGGCGCCATCTTGGAGAGGCACCTAATCTAATCAATAACTAATCATAAACTTGACTAAAAAATACAGGTTGGACAGCAAATGAAAGATACATTAGTTCTTAATGCAACCGCTGTGTTAGATTTTAAAAATTAACGTTACTACGACATACAGCGTGCGCTAAAGCGAGACCGCACCGAAATTCATGGCGGAATTATTGTTTAACATTTTTCAACATAAATACGAATTAACAGCATAAAGACTTCTTACTATTTGTTGAGCTTCCATCAGAATCTTGGGCAAGGTGTCCTTTGTCCAGAACAATCGTCTTTTGGTTGAAAGATGTCCTCTTCTCCTGTAGAATTAGCAGCTAACGCTAGCCATGTGCCGGAGAGGTGTCTAACTCGCGATAACGCGTGACAAAGAAATTCCAGATAAGTCGGTTTAAATTAACTACCMTATGAAGTTTTTAAGACAAAAATCAAATTAAATCAGAGTCGGAGATATAGAACTTCTAAAACGAAAGCTTTTCAGGACGCCATGCTGATGTCCCTCCTGCGTCAGGCCCCCCGTTGAAAAGGCCGGACCTTCCGTTCCAAGAGCTTTTATATTGCCCCAGATGGTGCAATCCACTCCATTCAAATTCTCACCGCTTACTGACATCTAGGGGAAGGCGTATGCAGTGCATGTAGCCCCATAGCTTACATGGGAATTTATAAACTGACCCTGGAACAGAGACCTCGATTTCAGAAATCTCACTTCCTGACAGGAAGTGTGCTGCAGAATGAGTTCTGTTTCACTCAGAAAAATAATTCAAACGGTTTTAGAAACTAGAGAGTGTTTTCTATCCAATAGTAATAATAATATGCATATTGTACGAGCAYGAATTGAGTACGAGGCAGTTTAATTTGGGAACGATATTTTACAAAGTTGAAACAGCACCCCCTATATTGACAAGAAGTTAACAGGCTCTCTAAGGTCAGGGCGTGACACAGACAGACAACATGAAACACTACAAGTAATCTAGTAAAAACCATAGAAATCACAGGAGTATAACGAAATCATAAAACAGCAAATTAAAAACATTGACAGGTCTAGGAATCAGCTTCAAAACCCTTCATCAATGATTTAATAACACCAATCGGGACAAGTTCTTCCAGTTTAAAACTATTTTGTAAGGCGTTCCAAGCCGATGGCGCAGAGTACATAAAAGCCCTTTTACCAAATTCAGTTCGGACATTTGGATCAGTTAGCAGGATAAAGTCCTGCGAACGAAGAGAGTACCCACCACATTTCTGAAGAATATAAATGCCCAAAGAAAATGGTAGTAAACCCAAAATGGCTTTGATCTACAGTGGTAAGGGGATGGGTGTGAAGCTACAATCTCGGCCTTGTCTAGTCTTGGAACACTGGCTGTGTTCTTGGGTGGTTGTCTTGGAAGTTGTACATGGTGTCACGGATCCACCCGGTACTGCTGCTCATTCTGTTCACCAGTTGCAGAGGTCTACGTCACCGGCTTTCTAGGCTTCACTGAACGGGATTCATTATCATCAACCCTGGACTGTCTTGTCTGATTACACAGCACAATACAAGTGGCACGAAAGCCAAAACAACACAGCATGCGTCCTCACCGACCAACGAAACATTGTACCAATAATCGACAGGACACTGGTAAACCAAGGGCACACTTACACAATTACTAATCACTGGGAATAGGGGCCAGGTGTGCGTATTGAAAGTTCCGGAGGGATCCGTGATACATTGGAGAGCGGGACCTTGTGTCTTTTCAGTACATGCTCTACCAGGTCCAATCGGAAGGTCTGTTTTGTTGGCTCGTAAATGTATTATTACTTTGTAATTTTTTATACCACTTTTTCTCCCCAATTTTGTGGTATCCAATTTATAGTTACAGTCTTGTCTCATCGCTGCAACTCCCGTGCGTCCTCCGAAATACGACCCAACCAAGCCGCACTGCTTCTTGACACATGCCCGCTTAACCCGGAAGCCGGCCACACCAATGTGTCGGAGGAACCCCTGGCGACCATGTCAGCATGCTTGTGCCCAGCCCGCCACAGGAGTCGCTAGAGTACGATGGGACAAGGACATCCATGCCGGCCAAACCCTCCCCTAACTCGGACAACGCTGGGCCAATTGTGCGCCGCCCCAAGGGTCTCCCATTCACAGCCGGCTGCGACAGAGCCTGGACTCGAACCACTGCGATGCAGTGCCATAGACCACCACTCGGGAGGTCTGGCTCGTAKATTTTCTTAGCAACCCATGCTTTATGTTTTGGGGGGGGGAAACAATACTGTATCTGGGTTGCATGAGGAGAAATTAACACCAATTAGCAATTTTTGCACTTCTGCATAATATTTGCACAGTAAATCTGCCTGGTGTCTACCCTTCCTGAAAATAAGATTACAAGGTATAAACATTGACATTAACAAGCATTACTGGGAAAACAGGGAAATTGTGTAACTTCCACAAGCCTACAAAGATTTGAAAACAATGATAATGGGATTAGCTTCTCCCTTCAATATGTCTCCAGTCACCATGGCCCTTCAGAGAATTCATGACCTGTCCATTGCAAAGCCATCCCATTTTACCTGTCAGGTGTTTTTTGTCTGTGGCTACAACATGTTGGGGGTACTCGAGAACCAGAGTTGGAAAAACACTGATCGATGGTGTAATTCGAACACATGTTGAAATCCGAAAAGCTTGTAAGAGTACAATGTAATCCATTCCCTTATGGTGCAACTTACTGGGTTGGTTCTGGCTGACTTGGAGCAGTGGTCCATTCACTTGTGGTTTCCTGTGACAGACAAAATAATACATAAGCAACAAGACAACAATGCCAAATCCGTCTTTTATACGTGTAAGCGAAAAGCATTATTGAAAACTGTTTCGATAAGCAGTGTGCATATTCTTATTTCTGATAACTGTTTGTTTTTCATACCATTGCTCTTGCCCAGGTGGTAAAGGGTAAAGCACGGTAGACCCCTGAGGTGGAACGCATTGTGCATGGGTTTGCCTGCTCTGGAGTGGCGAGAGCAGCAATCTACGTTTTGTGATATCTACAGACTCCGATGATGCAGTTGTCCCATGGGTTCCAGGTTTTCTTTTGCTTGGAGTTAGGTGAGGAGTCGATTGTGGTACATTAGAAGTCTCAGCAGCCATGGGCAATCCACTAATTTCTGTGCTACCACCGACATCAGCCTGCATGACATAGATGAATAGAAAAGTTTAAAAGACAACTGGATCCAGCCTGGCCAGGGTCTCACACTATTATGTATTCTACAATTTAGCCTACTGATTAATAGAACCATGGCTTCACTATATAATACCGTGGCTATCCGAATTCCACTGTCATCCTACCCCTAGTTAGGGGCGTTTTCACATATGATATTCGGTTCTCGGGAGCATTGGTGAGAATCATACAAAACACGGTTTGCATTCACAAGACCTGGACATAACCCTTTCAGGATGCAGTTTGCGAGATGCACATTCTACAAGACATTAGCAAGCTAGCTTGTTAACAATGGACAAAAAGACTCGCCTGGGTACGATATTGCGTTTCACTCATGCTTTTCAGGCGTGGCGATGTCCTTTTAAAAAAAAACATGTGAAATTGCAACAACAACAAAAAACTATCTGGAACCTTCTATAATATTTACCTATCTATAATATTTACCCCTCTCTCTCTCTCTCTCTCTCTCTCTGTGGACTGTGGACTGGTAGAATAATTACATGAAAATTGTCGCCAACATGGATGGAAGTATAGTAGACCCACCACACACACAAACAGACACAGACACCCCACCGACAACTACACAGCACCATACAAAAAGAACACACAACCACAATCCCAACACACACACACACAACACCAACACACCCTTTTTTTGGGTGCCATATTATGACATGCTTAATATGTTCCAGAGGAGTGCACTGCTAGCCTCTGCCAAATGACTCTGTTTACATTATGAGTGAAGAATGCAAGTACATGGACCCTAATGCCCTAACATGAGAGGTTACAACTGATACCAAGCCATAACATTATGCATCTGCTTTTCCTGACAAGGACATTTTTGAAGTGCAATGAAATATTACTCTGTTCAATAAATCTCTACACATAACATGAAATATGTTAACATTTTGACATATCCCTATCTGTAACACCACCTACAGGTGTAGGATCTTCATTAGAGCCAGTTTGCTACAGCAGGAAAATTATCCCGCAGCAACAGGAAATGTGAATTATTATGTGAATTATAATGAATTAATTGCCATTTTTGTAAGAGTTGATACATTTTTTCATAAGGGAAAATCAAAGTGGAAATTACAAACTTCAGAAGCCTTTTAAAACCTCAAATACACTACAAGTTTTACATTTCCTGCAGGAAATTCCGCGGGTTGTCTGTTTCCTGCAGGAAAGTTCTACAGCAACAGGGTGATCAAATTAAGATCCTACAGCGGTAGGAGGAAAAACAGAACCAAAATGAGTTACAGTTGGGGTCCTATCTACCATAAACAGTGTACTCTCTAGTGTCGATAAAATACAACAGTTGTGTGTGGACGTGCAGTATCACACCACACAACTGCCTGTCTTCCTCTTTACTGATAATTCAGTTGATATACAGCATCTGACTGGGCCTTCTTAGTAACTTCTCTGTATAGTGTATCGAGAAGAGGGAAGTTCTAAATCACTGGTTTGGTTCAGATACAGTACAGTGGCAGTTGGTTCACAGTGGTCCAGGGTTTCCTGCTTTTTGGACCCAGCTACCCTCAGAGTTAGTGGTTAGCTTGCCTAGCGGGTTAGCTGTCGGGACCAGCTCCACAGAGTTAGTGGTTAGCTAGCCTAGCGGTTAGCTGTCGGTACCAGCTCCTCAGAGTTAGTGTTTAGCTAGCCTAGCGGTTAGCTGTCGGGACCAGCTCCACAGAGTTAGTGGTTAGCTAGCCTAGCGGTTAGCTGTCGGGACCAGCTCCACAGAGTTAGTGGTTAGCCTAGAGGTTAGCTCTCAGGACCAGCATTCCTCAAAACACACCCTATGATTTATTAGTCTAACACCCACAGAACCCTCAGAGGCATACGGTGCTGTCTTCCCACTGGAACACACATCTCGGTAGAGGATGAAAGGAGAGGCGAGGATCTGCCTCGTAGACAGAGATCTGGGGATCTCACAGTTTGTCATCCACCATTGGGATACACTGGAAGCACATCTGTGATCCTGTTTTCTTTATCTGTTTCACTGAGACAGGCAAAGCCCTGTCAGGAATATGCCAATCATATGCCGCTATGTCAACAATGGTACCTAGGTACCAATAAGAAATACGAGATTTGAGTTGTATTCCATTTTCTCCAAATGATCAAATCTAGTACACGTGAGTGCTTACAGAGTCAGAAGCGTAGCCTTTTACTCACTGTGTAACGTTTTCTGGTTCGGTTGGTGCACATGTACGGCTGCCATGGAAACCTTTATAATAGTAGTCCATTAAGAATCCCCATGGGGACCGAGTTCTCTAACCATGCTCAATAACCTGACCCTTCACTCCCACACACACACACACACACACACACACACACACACACACACACACACAACACACACACACACACAACACCACACACACCACACCACAACACACACAACACACAGCACACACACACACACACACCACACACACACACACACCATCACACACACACACACACACACACACACAACACACACCCACAGAGATGCTGGAGTCATAGCAACATATTCCTCTCACAACAATTAGTTTGTGACATTAAACCAAATGGGGCCAAAACCCAAACGGGAACTTATACAACAGTTGGCAGAAACCTTCATGTTGGGCGGTATCTCCAAAGTTTAATCTGTCCAGCCTGAAAAAATCACTTCAATCCTTGGTTAACCATTGCGATCAAAATGATCAATTCTCCAGGAGCAACATATGAGAATTGTTATGACCCCCCCCCCCCATCTGGCCCTCCTTTACTCCTCACCTCGCCTTCCAGTCCTCCTTCTTCATGCCACTTGTCTTAGTATCTATTCTACACTCTGGTCCGACACTCTTACTGACGTCGGCGGTGACAAAGCCCGTCTTTCATCTCCTTCGCCCAGCCTGCTAAGTGGGAAACAGCGCTTGTCGCAAGCGCCAGGAGCACATCTGCCACCGGCCTCTCATAGAGCAGATGATTAAATTAGCATCCTCCTCCACAACGACCTCCTCCTCATCACACACATCACGCACACTACAGCACAGCACATCACACACACCAAACACACACACACACACCACACAACACACACACACACACACCAACACACACACACACAGACAACACACACACAACGACCACATCAGCACATCACACACACACAACACACACAACACCACAACCACAACCAACATACTCCCTTCAATCTGCTACTGTAACTGAGCTAAGCTAGGTCTACATGTCTTAACAAAAGACTCCACTATGCAAGTAACCATTTCAATAGAATGTCACTGTTGATAGACATAGCTGGCGTGGAATAACGAGCGTGGAATATCTGACGAATTTACAAACGCTCAACACCAGTTGAATATGGCCAGTGTCAGTAAACGTTGGCAAAAAAAACTGAAAATGTTGCAAGCAGCACAGTTGCAGTCACCAACGCTCTGGATAACATAAAAACAGCCTAACCAGCTCTGCTAGGGAGAGTACAATGGTCAGAGTGAGCTGTTCTCTCATTTGTGTCTGGAAGTAGCTAGCCAGCTAGCCAACGTTAGCCAGTTAGCTTGGGTGCTTGACTACTGTTGTTAGGACAGAACGCTCGGATCAACCCTTAAAGAGATGGGTGGGACTAAAGCTTAAGAGGGTGTGAACGATGCTGAATGGGTGTAGACAAAGAAGAGCTCTCCAGTAGGTACTTGCCAAAAAATTCAAAGGCCATTTTCTCAAAAGTGAGGTTACAAGTGTATCAACTTTCAAAGCAGAATTACTTTTCCATTGTTCCTCAAATACAGTGTATGATATAGCATTTTGTAGCTATGTGTCTCTGCTTTTATCCAATGTAAAAAAAAATAATAATAATTCAAATTTTGCTACATAAAGACCGAATCAAGGCGGTCGGTCACTATACATCCTGTGCTCCCTGTAAAAGCGTGCCGGAAGTTGCACAAAATTCTCACACCGTTCAAGTTTCCACTCACAAGACCCAAAATGTGATCAGTGCCCCCAAAAATTAGAGGGAACATTGGTTGTATTCTAAAAAGGATAACTTCATTTTCACTATTTTTATTTTTATGAAATTCAGAGAAGAGGATGGTCCTCGCCTTCCTCTGAGTAGCCTCCACTGGGGTGTGTGTGTGTGTGTGTGTGTGTGTGTGTGTGTGTGTGTGT